>NW_011358159.1:0-4206 GCF_000735185.1 Notothenia coriiceps | reverse complement strand
ACTATTAGACACTGCGCCCACTCTGTTGCCAGATTTGAGAGAAATAAGCAGGTCTATGAAAACAAGCCCCAAAGAAGCAACACATACATGATGTTGTGTAATTTGAAACCAAAACTAAGGCCTCAGGATGACTTTAAGACTTGAACATGGTCATTTTTGTTTTGTAACATTGAATACAAAATTTAAAAAAAAGTATTTAAAAAAAAAAAATCCCGATCCCCGATTTTTTTCCTCCCGATTCCGATATTTTGAAAATCACGTGATCGGCTCCGATCCCCGATCACGTGATCGGATCGGGACATCTCTAATTATTACTATATAGTATATATTTTCTTTTCTTTTCTTTCCCTTCTATTTGATGTTTCTCATTGAGGCCACACCTCAGGTCATTAGGATTATAATATATTATTCTTATTAATTTTCTCTCTGTGCTTCTTATTTAAGTATTTGGAATGTAAACTGAGATATTCGTAGATATCTTGCTTCATGATTAAGGTGAGATTATTGTCACCCATGGAGAGATGTTGGTTATATGTGCAGGAACTAGTCTGCACACATTTGAGTGTGTATGCGGGTGTATGTTGTATGTATGTATGTTATGTCTGAATGTTTACAAAAATGACATAAAAAGAGTATTAAAGAAAAGAAAAAGTTCCCCAGACAGGATGACGCTCACAGAAAATGCTGGTACATGTATTTTGTCACAGGTGACTCTAGAGGTCATTAATATCCCACATATTGATCTGTTGCAGGTGAAGCCTCTGCTGCAGGTGACCCGGCAGGAGGAGGAGATGCAGGCGAAGGACGAGGAGCTGGTGAAGGTGAAGGAGAAGCAGAGCAAGGTGGAGGGAGAGATGCTGGAGATGGAGAAGAAACAACAGCAGGTGCGTCACACACCCACACGTTACAGATCAGAATTATTACTATTAGGTATAGAGACCATTTGTTTGTGTTGTGTCAACAGTAAAAACAATACTTCTCCCTAGAATCAGAAACGGGTTTATCGCCAAGTAGCTTTACACAAACGAGGGATTTGATTTGGTGAAAAGGGGTAAACATTGAGAAAGAAAGATGGATAAGTTGAAAAAAAGGAGACAAAAAATCGAGCTATTTTAAAGACTTTTAATATCAAAAAATAAACAAAAACAGTAAATAAAAAAATTGAGACTTCTGTAGTCCATAGAAGATTAAAGACTACAATTCCCAACTCCTTAGCCTATTACGTTTAACGTTATTGTTTGCATCTAAGAAACAATAAGCCGTTTTCTTATCATTTTATTTGAGTTTCGCCTCTTTATTTTTAAAGTTGTGTTTCGACTATTTTCTTTGTTGGTGCCGACGAAACAACTTAAATCTTATATGGATTAAACTCACAAAATGCATTGCGGTAGGAATGTCAATTTGAAAAGGCGTCTAAAGTTACTTAAAGGTGGGGTAGGTAAGTTTGAGAAACCGGCTCGAGATACACTTGTTGTTATATTCCATGGAATGCTCTTAACATCCCGATAGCAATGAATATCTGAAGTGCTTTGACAATAAATCCATAAAATAAATATCATCTGTGGAAGCCATGGCGCTGTAAAAAGCACGACCAATCATCTGAGCCGGCTAAAGTAACTGGATGGCCTACCTGCCTGTCAGCCTTCCATCTGTGCACAAACTTATCTCGTGCCCTCATTGGTCATGTGCGCGTTCGTGTGTGTTGGGGGAGGGGCTCTGTGAGGAAGTGGCAGATTTGTTCCGGCTGTGTATTTTCAAATTCTAGCGCACTCGAGCTGGTTTCTCCAAAGTGACCTACCCCACCTTTAAGGAAACCCAGGAAGACGGACAAGACAATATGTGCAATCAACCGTGAGGAAACAAACTCAAAACGGCCCGACCATTAGCTCCAAATATCCATATCTATTCATATCTACGCTATGACTTGCAGGTACACCGTCACCCGCCAAAGCTACCTATGTAGATGTTATTTCAAGGATGCATGATGGAGGTTTCTAATGTCCGTGCAGTTGGTGGAGGAGAAGAACATCCTGGCGGAGCAGCTGCAGGCGGAGACGGAGCTGTTTGCCGAGGCCGAGGAGATGAGATCTCGTCTGGCCTCCAAGAAGCAGGAGCTGGAGGAGATCCTCCACGACCTGGAGTCCCGCCTGGAGGAGGAGGAGGAGAGGAGCCAGAGCACCGTGAACGAGAAGAAGAAGATGCAGTCACACATCCAGGTGAACATCTGGCTGAGACACTATGGTTTCACTTTGACCTTTTCCAATGATACCTATATGACTGTTAAAACCACTGTATATATACACGCTATTTATTTTATCGTTTCATTGCACTAATGTACTTTTAACTACCTATGTTTATATGAAAATATTTTGTTAATTTTTGTCTTTCCTCCCTGTGTAGGACCTGGAGGAGCAGCTGGACGAGGAGGAGGCCGCCCGGCAGAAACTGCAGCTGGAGAAAGTGACGACTGAATCCAAGATGAAGAAACATGAGGAGGACATTCTGCTGCTGGAGGACCAGAACTCCAAGTTCATAAAGGTGAGGAGAGAAGGGTCTGCATTCAGGCTGAAGAGAGGTGCAGGAATGAGTCATAATGTTAGCACTTCCTGTTCCCCGTCTTGAAGTCAATGGTTTTCTGATTGTGTGTTTGGTTGTTAGCCTAAAATAAGGTCTGTGGTTAACACAAGCTGAAGTGATTTTTGTGCTACGACATAAAATACGTCAGTAAATACCCCACTGGTGGATTTGAAAACGGAGGTTGCTAACAAGTGTCTAAATGAGACGACTAAACGTCCTCACGCCCAACATTAGCCACCTTTAGCTTAGCGGTGGTGACGTGAAGTCATGTGACCGTGCTGTAGTTCCTTTATAGCCCAACATTAGCCACCTTTAGCTTAGCGGTGGTGACGTGAAGTCATGTGACCGTGCTGTAGTTCCTTTATAGCCCAACATTAACCACCCTTAGCTTAGCGGTGGCGACGTGAAGTCATGTGACCGTGCTGTAGTTCCTTTATAGCCCAACATTAGCCACCTTTAGCTTAGCGGTGGTGACGTGAAGTCATGTGACCGTGCTGTAGTTCCTTTATAGCCCAACATTAGCCTCCTTTAGCTTAGCGGTGGTGACGTGAAGTCATGTGACCGTGCTGTAGTTCCTTTATAGCCCAACATTAGCCACCTTTAGCTTAGCGGTGGTGACGTGAAGTCATGTGACCGTGCTGTAGTTCCTTTATAGCCCAACATTAGCCACCTTTAGCTTAGCGGTGGTGACGTGAAGTCATGTGACCGTGCTGTAGTTCCTTTATAGCCCAACATTAGCCACCTTTAGCTTAGCGGTGGTGACGTGAAGTCATGTGACCGTGCTGTAGTTCCTTTATAGCCCAACATTAGCCTCCTTTAGCTTAGCGGTGGTCACGTGAAGTCATGTGACCGTGCTGTAGTTCCTCTATAGCCCAACATTAGCTTTTTACTCCAGAAATCATAAAGTGGTGTTAATATGTGGAGATTATCCCGCTGAACTAAACGTATCATAAACGTTTGATTGACACAGAGATTATTTTCTCACATGGAGAAATCTAATTGGTCCAGGGAGATGCTGCCTTCAGGGACCAAGGCAGAAATAACATTACAGCTGAATTAAACCGAGTGTGTTTTCTGCTGCATTAATGCTGTAAATCTGTATCAACAGCAGACTTTAGTAAATACAATCCTCTAAATTCTGTGTATTAAATGTCAAATGCAGACGGATGAGAGAAAGAAGGAGTGGGATTCTTCACAAAAGCAGAACATTGATATACACTTGATGAAGAATAGCTCCGGGGGCTCGGTCACAGTTGAAGAGCATCAGACTAAAAATCAATTGATTTCAATGGAGTTCCACTTTAGTGAACTTTGTCACCAGATTCCCCGCCGCTGACCGAACGCTCGCCTCACAGCGCTGACATTTAAGTGGATATAGAGCTGCAGAATAAAGGAAGCTATTGCATTAGCACACCACCACACAATAATAAAATATATATTCCACTGCAGCTAGACAGGAGGCAGGAGTACATGGTACTAATGCCTTTCATTTAAAGGACGTTTTTAAAGAGCCTTGTGTAGTTGGATCCCAAAAAACATTAAAGGTCCCGTGTCCATTTCTACTGATCATAGTTTCCTTGTTGAGGTCTACTAGAATAGATTCACATTGTTCAATGTTCCAAACTCACA
>NW_011358158.1:0-2362 GCF_000735185.1 Notothenia coriiceps | reverse complement strand
AATATACGTTAAAAAACTCATAGCAAGGTGAAACAAAACGTTTCATGTCAGGAACACTGGGTAAACAGACTGTGGTCAAGCCAGCCCCCACTTCGGAAAACACAGTCAAGCCAGCCCACACGTTGTATTGCGGTGCGCGAATATCCTATGCATTATGGCCTGTAAAAACTGCCTTCAAAATAAAAGCGTTTACTCTGTCAATAGCAAATATACCTAAAAAACACACCAAACATATTCATATATACTGGAGCTTAAATTAAGAAATATGTACTATATAATGTGATCGATAATAAATTAAAACAAACTACGTATAGCTGCCACATTATAACTGAGTGAATGTAAAATGTAAGTATATAGTTATGAAGACATATCTAACTTTTCCACTGGGTGACTAATTTCAATTGATGTTGACACCATCTCTCAACACTCCTAAAATAACATTACTTTCTGAAGCACAATTTAAAATGTATGCTGTTTAAAATCTCAAATTAGATCTATTGTCCATCTATATTTTGATTATTATTATTGAATGGAAACCGTCCATAATGAAAGAGTCATTCGAAGTCAATCAAATACTTATTTCACTTCAGGATGATAGCAGGAGACCCCATCTAGTCAATCAGACAAAAAATCAGGACATTCTGATGTAGAGTTTCAAAATAAAATACTTTTGAAATCTCATATATGGGCTATCGTCCTTCTGTTTTTATACAAGAATAAATAAAAAACTGTCAAATTATCAAAGACTTATTTCACTCCAGGGTGATAGCAGGAGACCCCATCTAGTCAATTAGAGAGAATCAGGACAATCTGATGTATAGTTTCAAAATAAAAGACCTTTGAAGTCTCATATATGAGCTATCATCCCTCTGTTTGTATCCAACAGTTAAAATGTTTTAATTACATTGAACCAGAATTGTCCTCCTTTTTTCTTTAACAGTGAAGTAAATTGGATATGTTAATGATATATTGACGGCAAAACTCAAAATGTCCCCGGTTTTAATTTTGAAAATCTGGTCACCTTACTTTATGAAGCTGAAGGAGCCTAGGAGCGTCACAACTGCAAGCCACGGGACCCTGACCAAACGTCGCTCCTGGACGATTTTGGAGTGAGACTTTGTTGGAAAAACAGGTATTTTAGCTGTTCTGAGATTTCAGAAACACAATTTTAGCCAGAATAACTACAGAACAATTATACAGAGTAGAATGAATGAAACAGAGAGGACTAGAAACAAAATAGAATTTACACAGGTTTCTGAATCAGCAGTTAGTCCTATCTGGTCGAGTTTGCACACTTTGAGTCTGTTCAGATCAAAATGTGCCGTAGCTCTCCATCAGACTCATGAGCTCTGCCTCTGGAAATGTGAGCTTGAATTTTTCAAACTGCAGGGAATCAAGATTTGCTGATCTTCAAATCTATTCCTTCTTTGTGTAAGTATGTTGTCGAGCTGCGTGAAGCTGGCTGTAGGAGTGCGTGCGCGTCTGGGTTTCCGCGCAGTGGGCTCGGCTTTCCCACGGCCTGCAGTCTTCTCAAAGATGTCATTGAATTTATCTTTCTCTCTTTCAACACTCTGGCAAAAATCTGCAATTCTGGCACGACTAAACTGCATGTCTAAGGTCTTGCTTTGCAGAATCCCAAATAGGTCAAGCTAAAGAGCAAAACACAGCAGTTGAAACTTTTTAACTGTACCAGGTGTCCGGACGCACAGTGTATAGTTTTCTGTTCAAAATCTGCAGCTTGGTCAAGGTTGTGCTGGAAAAGGTCCACCAGCTCTGCTCTTTTCTCGTGGACAGTGCACACCAGCCTGCAATTAAAATTCCACTTCACCGGCGTGACGCGTGGCAGGCGTCTTTGACAAAATGAATCCAGTAATTTGTTGTGTTTTAATAATAATAATAAATTGAATTTATATAGCGCTTTTCAAGTCTCAAAGTCGCTTGAAAACACAGCAGTTGAAACTTTTCTTGTTTTGGAGAACGTGTAAAAAATGCAGATAATCCAGAGATTTTCAAAAAATATCTTGCATTCCTTCATTTTTTATGCTCCCTCAGACAGCACTACACTGTAAAAAAAAAACGTTGTTTTTACGGTAAAAACCTGGCAGCTTTGTTGCCAGAATAATGATGTAAAAAATACGGTAAACTTTAAACACCTTTACAGAACAACGTGTATATTTTATGGTTTAAAAAACTGTTGTAATTTACACTTTAAATCTGTAATTTCAACAGCCCTTTTCTGCTGAATTAACATGATCACGTTGCTATTAAACTGATTATTTCAGTAAGATTTACATGCAGTTGTTGTATATTGTACATTGAATCGCATTCAATTTTACAGAAAAATACCAAACAAATAACACTG
>NW_011358157.1:0-2118 GCF_000735185.1 Notothenia coriiceps | reverse complement strand
AAGTAGGGAATGAGTCCTTACCCCAAGTGAAGGAGTTCAAGTATCTCGGGGTCTTGTTCTCGAGTGAGGGAACAATGGAGCGTGAGATGGGTCGGAGAATCGGAGCAGCGGGAGCGGTACTGCAGTCTCTTTACCGCACCGTTGTGACGAAAAGGGAGTTGAGCCAGAAGGCAAAGCTCTCTGTCTACCGGGCCATTTTCGTTCCTACCCTCACCTATGGTCATGAAGGATGGGTCATGACCGAAAGAACGAGATCGCGGGTACAAGCGACCGAGATGGGTTTTCTCCGCAGGGTGGCTGGTGTCTCCCTTAGGGATAAGGTGAGAAGTTCAGTCATCAGGGAGGGACTCGGAGTTGAACCGCTCCTCCTTCGCGTCGAAAGGAACCAGTTGACCTAGTTAGGGCCACCTAGTTAGGATGCCACCTGGGCGCCTCCCTAGGGAGGTGTTCCAGGCACGTCCAGCTGGGAAGAGACCAAGGGGTAGACCTAGGACCAGGTGGAGGGACTATATCTCTTCGCTGACCTGGGAGCGCCTTGGGACCCCCCAGTCAGAGCTGGTTGATGGGGGAAAGGAACGTTTGGGGCTCTCTGCTGGAACTGATACCTCCACGACCCCACCACGGATAAGTGGGAGAAGATGGATGGATGGTGATAATGATAAAAATAGCATATTAACAATACCAAATGAATAAAAAACTAAAATCAAAACAACACATAAATAAAAATGAAATACAGTTATATACTGATTATAAACATTTAAGTAAAGATGAATGTATAAAGATATACAATATAGACAAATAAAATACATTTAAAGACTAATAATAATAGAAACATTAAGACTAATACAATAAAATTACATACAATGGAATACAAACACAGTTAAAGAGCAGATTAATAACCCCACCCCTCTTCTAAAGTGATGGTTTATTTGTAACATGTAAACCGAGTGCGCAGGTACGAACACGTAGTATGAGAGTAATGTACCACTTTATGAACTCTGTCAGAATCACCACGATGAAACATGTGGGTGTAATGTAACCCTCCCCCCTGCTGGGAGAACTTTTCTCTCCAGGGATGCGGCTCAGGTGTTTCTCGTCTCCCACCTGGACCCTCGAGACCCCCCCACCATCTGCCACCAGACCTCTGCATACAGATTGTTTGGTGTTTTGTTTTTACCGCAAAACTATACATTTATAAGCTCACATTCAACTCTGTGGGACAGATCTGCAGTCAGGATAATTTTCTACTCCTAACGTAGACTGCAAAAGTGGGGGAACCAGGGGGGCCAAGACCCAGGTTGACTTTGAGGGTCCGATATAATATTCTTTATGAATAAAGCCCTGAATTGTTTTGCATGGTTCCTTTTTTTATGAGAAGCAAACCATTTTTTTAAGGCCCACAAACATCCGTTTCTAGGGCCCGCAAACATCTGTTTACACGGCCTGCAAACATCTGTTTCTACGGCCCGCAAACATCTGTTTACACGGCCTGCAAATATCTGTTTCTACGGCCCGCAGACTTCTGTTTCTACGGCCCACAAACTTCTGTTTCTACGGCCCGCAAACTTCTGTTTATAAAGCCCGCAAACATCTGTTTCTACGGCCCGCAAACATCTGTTTCTGCCGCCCGCAAACATCTGTTTCTACGGCCCGCAAACATCTGTTTCTAAAGCCCATAAACATCTGTTTCTACGGCCCGCAAACATCTGTTTACACGGCCCGCAAACATCTGTTTACACGGCCCGCAAACATCTGTTTACACGGCACGCAAACATCTGTTTCTACGGCCCGCAAATATCTGTTTACACGGCCCGCAAACATCTGTTTCTACGGCCCGCAAACATCTGTTTCTACGGCCCGCAAACATCTGTTTCTACGGCCCGCAAACATCTGTTTATACGGCCTGCAAATATCTGTTTACACGGCACGCAAACATCTGTTTCTACGGCCCGCAAACATCTGTTTACACGGCCCGCAAATATCTGTTTACACGGCCTGCAAACATCTGTTTACACGGCCCGCAAACATCTGTTTACACGGCCCGCAAACATCTGTTTACACGGCACGCAAACATCTGTTTACACGGCCCACAAACATCTGTTTACACGGCCCGCAAAC
>NW_011358156.1:0-3874 GCF_000735185.1 Notothenia coriiceps | reverse complement strand
TGTGTGTATGTCCCTGTGTGAGCCCAACATTAGCCACCTTTAGCTTAGCGGTGGTCACGTGAAGTCATGTGACCGAGCTGTCCTTATAGCCCAACATTAGCCACCTTTAGCTTAGCGGTGGTGACGTGAAGTCATGTGACCGTGCTGTAGCTCCTGTATAGCCTATCTTTTACTCATGATCCCTAATTAGTATCAGTACCGGAGGTGTTGTTCTCGGCTGCTCCTCCGCTCCCTCCCCCCGAGGCTGCTGCGCTGGTGGAGGGAGTCTCAGGAGGAACCCTGGGGAGAGGAAAGCTGCACATTACTATTCATATTATAAACACTTTTCCCTGACGATTATTGTTAGAGAAATATCCCTCGTCACCGGCTTGGTCTTCAATATCAGGATGTGTGTGAGTGTGTGTATGTCCCTGTGAGTGTGTGTATGCCCCTGTGGGTGAGTGTGTGTATGAACGTGTGTATGAACCTGTGTGTGAGTGCGTGTATGTCCCTGTGGGTGAGTGTGTGTATGTCCCTGTGTGTGAGTGTGTGTATGTCCCTGTGGGTGAGTATGTCTGTTCCTGTGTGTGAGTGTGTGTATGAACCTGTGTGTGAGTGTGTGTATGTACCTGTGTGTGTATGTCCCTTTGTGTGAGTGTGTGTATGAACCTGTGTGTGAGTGTGTGAATGAACCTGTGTGTGTATGTCCCTGTGTGTGAGTGTGTGTATGAACCTGTTTGTGAGTGTGTGTATGTCCCTGTGTGTGAGTGTGTGTATGTCCCTGTGTGTGAGTGTGTGTATGTGCCTGTGTGTGAGTGTGTGTATGAACCTGTTTGTGAGTGTGTGTATGTCCCTGTGTGTGAGTGTGTGTATGAACCTGTGTGTGAGTGTGTGTATGTACCTGTGTGTGAGTGTGTGTATGTACCTGTGTGTGTATGAACCTGTGTGTGAGTGTGTGTATGAACCTGTTTGTGAGTGTGTGTATGTCCCTGTGTGTGAGTGTGTGTATGTCTGTGGGTGAGTGTGTGTATGAACGTGTGTATGAATCTGTGTGTGAGTGTGTGTATGAACCTGTGGGTGAGTATGTATGTCCCTGTGGGTGAGTGTGTGTATGAACGTGTGTGTGTGTGAGTGTGTGTATGTCGATGTTTGTGAGTGTGTGTATGTCCCTGTGTGTGTGAGTGTGTGTGTGAATGTCCTTGTGTGTGAGTGTGTGTATGAACCTGTGTGTGAGTGTGTGTATGTCCCTGTGTGTGAGTGTGTGTATGTCCCTGTGTGTGTGTGTGTGTGTGTGTGTGTGTGTGTGTGTTGTTGGTGTGTGTGTGTGTGTGTGTGTGTGTGTGTGTGTGTGTGTGTGTGTGTGTGTGTGTGTGTGTGTGTGTGTGTGTGTGTGTGTGTGTGTGTGTGTGTGTGTGTGTTGTATGAACCTGTGTGAGTGTGTGTATGTGCCTGTGTGTGAGTGTGTGTATGTCCCTGTGTGTGAGTGTGTGTATGAACCTGTGTGAGTTTGTGTATGTCCCTGTGTGTGAGTGTGTATGTACCTGTGTGTGAGTGTGTGTATGTACCTGTGTGTGAGTGTGTGTATGTACCTGTGTGTAGTGTGTGTATGTACCTGTGTGAGTGTGTGTATGTCCCTGTGTGTGAGTGTGTGTATGTCCCTGTGTGTGAGTGTGTGTATGAACGTGTGTGAGTGTGTGTCTGTCACTGTGTGTGAGTGTGTATGTACCTGTGTGTGAGTGTGTATGTACCTGTGTGTGAGTGTGTGTATGTACCTGTGTGAGTGTGTGTATGTCCCTGTGTGTGAGTGTGTGTATGAACCTGTGTGTGAGTGTGTGTATGTCCCTGTGTGTGTATGTCCCTGTGTGTGAGTGTGTGTATGTCCCTGTGTGAGAGTGTGTGTATGTCCCTGTGTGTGAGTGTGTGTATGTCCCTGTGTGTGTATGTCCCTGTGTGTGAGTGTGTGTATGTCCCTGTGTGTGAGTGTGTGTATGTCCCTGTGTGTGAGTGTGTGTATGTCCCTGTGTGTGAGTGTGTGTATGTACCTGTGTGTGAGTGTGTGTATGTCCCTGTGTGTGAGTGTGTGTATGTCCCTGTGTGTGTATGAACCTGTGTGAGTGTGTGTATGTACCTGTGTGTGAGTGTGCGTATATCCCTGTGTGAGTGTGTGTATGTACCTGTGTGAGTGTGTGTATGTACCTGTGTGTGAGTGTGTGTATGTGCCTGTGTGTGAGTGTGTGTGTGTGTATGTCCCTGTGTGTGAGTGTGTGTATGTCCCTGTGTGTGAGTGTGTGTATGTCCCTGTGTGTGAGTGTGTGTATGTGCCTGTGTGTGAGTGTGTGTATGTGCCTGTGTGTGAGTGTGTGTGTGTGTGTATGTCCCTGTGTGTGAGTGTGTGTATGTCCCTGTGTGTGAGTGTGTGTATGTACCTGTGTGTGAGTATGTCCCTGTGTGTGAGTGTGTATGAACCTGTGTGAGTGTGTGTATGTACCTGTGTGTGAGTGTGTGTATATATAAGAGTATTTATATTAGTTTTTAAGTGTATATTAGTAAGTATTCTGCGTACTGGCTGTGGAGGGGGGTGCGTCCGACAGCTCTCTCTCTGTCTGCGTCTCGGCGTTCTGCAGCTGGATGATTGGCGTCTGTGTTCCCTGTGATGTCACAGAGGGGGCGGGGTGTCGTGGCTGTAGACCAATGGCGTTCATCAGACCCATGTCCCTGTCCAGTCTCCAGCCGGAGCGGTGCGGACTGCAGACAGGAAGTGAGGTCAGCACAGACAGGAAATGAGGTCAGCACAGATAAGAAAGGAAATTGTAGGTCTTGTTTATTTATATTTTTTTATTGTATGTTTTGTTTATTTCATATAATATGATGTTAGGAGAACAGGGCTTTAGAAAAAGAAAAAAAGTTCGAATTTTGATATTTTCATAAAAAAGTCAGAAATTTGAGGAAAAAAGTCGGAAACTAGAGAAAAAAGTCTGAATTTTGAGACTTTCTGAAAAAGTTTTCATAAAAAAATTGAGAAAAAGTTGGAATTTTAGATTTTCATAAAAAGTCAGAAATGTGAGAAAAAAAAGTCGGACATTTTAGAAACAGTCTAAATTCAGAGAAAAAAGTCAGAATTTTTAGATTGTTAATTTAATATAATATGGATGTTAGGAGAACTTGGCTCCAAAGAGTGTTCGGTTGAGTCTCCAGGCTCTCACCCCGGCCTCTCAGTCCCTCGGGTCCGGCTCGTCCCGCTGTTGTTCACGGAGAATAACGGCTCGCTGCTCGACTCCGCGGGGCTCTCACCGTCACTCCGGTAGAACCTACACACACACACACACACACACAGTTAATTAACTTCCATTCAGGAAATCTCTAACGAAGAGGAGGGACGTCTTCGTGGAATCACACGGACCACAACCTCGTTAAGAGACGCTAATTGGTTTTTTCCAATGAAGTGTCTTCCTGGCTCTGAGTGCTCGTTAGGATAATCACATCAGGGAGGAGGGCAAAGCCAACAACAAACTGTCCGTTAGCGGGCTGCACCAGATGATTCAATAAACGATGTTATATATATTATAACTGGGCTAATGGAGAGAGAGGAAAGGAGAAATCGCTCCAAACCAGAGGAAGCGTTAACCGAATATTTTCCGTATATGACGGATTTTTTTTAACAATGACGGAAAAATCTGAAAGCAGTCATTTTGACGGATTAGAACAAACTTGGAACAGCGCCACAGTTTCCCCGCAGCGAGGCTCCGGTGTTAAGCATGTCTGCCTAAAAAGAAATGATACCGTTTCCAAACCCAACTTTGCCGTCTGTGAGTTTTGGCTTTACGCTGTGCGCACTCCCGCGAGGTGCAGTGGGCATGCATAACACGGCGCTAACAGTTCACAAGCGTGCGCCCCG
>NW_011358155.1:0-18229 GCF_000735185.1 Notothenia coriiceps | reverse complement strand
GTACGTGTAGTCGTAGTCGTAGTGAACGTGTGTGTGTGTGTGTGTGTGTGTGTGTGTGTGTGTGTGTGTGTGTGTGTGTGTGTGTGTGTGTGTGTGTGTGTGTGTGTGTGTGTGTGTGTGTGTGTGTGTGTGTGTTTGAGGGAGAGGCAGAGAGATAAGACTTCTGAAAGCGATGGCGAAAGCTTTATTGGCTGAAATTCTTTTTTTTAATAACAATGGTGTCAAGAAATGTTCTTGTCGTCGTGGACATTATTTAAGGCTTAGGAGAGGATTTTGGAACACACTACTACAGTGCCCTCTGTTTCAGACCGTTGACCTC
This sequence comes from Notothenia coriiceps, assembly GCF_000735185.1. Lineage (NCBI taxonomy): Eukaryota > Metazoa > Chordata > Actinopteri > Perciformes > Nototheniidae > Notothenia > Notothenia coriiceps. The sequence goes on along the minus strand of NW_011358155.1, from coordinate 17,910 downwards.
TACAGCTCCCAGAGGGTTGAAGCCTACTCGCCGCAGTCAGAGCCACTTACAGGGCTTTAGAGCCTGGATGTGTGTCTGGTCGATGCGTGACCCTGGGGAATGGAGGTGTCGCCCTATGTCAATCATTTGCTTGTTGCAGGCACGAATCAGAGGCCACGCTTAGAGCCAAGTTCAGGGGCCTCATTTATAAAGCCTTGCGTAGGATTCATGTGGGAAGGTTGCTTAGGTAGGACAAAGCACATAAATATGCAGATATTTTCCGATTCATAAAACACTGCGTACCGGCGTAGGACTTGCGTGCGGCACATCCTACGCCGGTTTCCCTTTATAAATCACAATCAACCTGAAATACGGCGCATCTTTTGCGGGCTTCACGTTACGCCCATATTTGCCTATGAATAGTCAAAAAAAACGCCCATTCATTCGTTCATTTTGACTGACTGCATGAAGAAGATCGCAGGAAATGACGACAGAACAGCTAAAAAAGACATCTCACACAAAGTTTGTTTTTTATAAATCGCAAACATTGCGTAGAAACTTGCGTACGCCATCTTTTGAGTGTACGCACTAGGGCTGAACGATATATTGTGTCATGGCGATAACCGCGATATGCGCATGCGCGATATTCACATCGCAGGGACGTGCGATTTAATTTATTAATATTTTATTTTTATTTGTTTCATTTTTTTTTTTTAGGACGTGCGATATTAAGGTACATTAACTCAAACACGTCATGTTAAAATTATTTTGCTGCTTGCTACAAAAGGAAAACTTGCGTGGCTCTCATGTCAGGGGTACTTGAGTGAGTGACATGCGTGTGATCGGTGGTTTGCTGCATGCACAGCAAACCACCAATCACAATCATTCTTGATCGGATCACAGCAGGCCCCGCCCCGCTATTTTGCAGGCCATCAAAACACCGGTAAAATGTGAGCGAGGCAGAGGAGGACAATACCGGCGAGAAGGAAGATTTACTTCCAAAAAGAAAAGCAACATCTGCCATCTGGAACTATTTTGGATACAAAAAGGTTCTTCTCTTCTTCATTCACAGATGAACCCCCTTATTTGAGAGTAAGCTACATGCATTATCATGACATGTTAGATCATGACTTAAGGTATGATGAGTCAACCAGTTAAGATCCAGACGTCCGTGACTAAAATCCTTCATCCGGTTAAATATAGTTAAAAAAACATAATATATAACGCAGGGGAAAAGAATATCGCAATGTCAATTTTTTTCAATATCGTGCAGCCCTAGTACGCACCATTTATAAATGAGGCCCTGGGGTATTACGACCTGCACTGCATGCTGGAGACCCCCGAGAGCGCCAGGGTTTATACTGCATTAACGGAGTAAATTGCTCGCAGATAAATCCAGATCATATTTTTAAAGTCATTTCCAAAGTCATCCACTGTTTTTAAGGTCTCACTTATAGTCCTCTGCTAAAAAAGAATCAACTAAATGTACTTTGTTGCTAACATGTTTATTGATAGATAATGGTTTTCAATATACGGAAGACCAATTGTGCCAAAAAACGGCTTCCCATACGTGTGTATCTACATCAGTTTTGTTTGAGAAGTCATTCTATTTCTTTCACCTAAAGAACTGAGTCTCTTCTGAAAGCTGCAGGGAGGTTGATTAAACATTAATAGGTTCCCTCACATATTTATCAAGATCGTCGTGTTGCCCTCAGCACTCGCTCTGTGACTTAAAAGCACACAGTGCATTAGTGCCATATAAGCACTTTCTGGGTATATGAGAATTTTAGAAGTCATTTATCACTGTTTTGTTTTTACCTCATCACCATACATACAGCCTAAAGCAGAATAGATCACCACACACTCTGGGAAGAAATAACACACAACACCACAGAGTGCTATTAAAGGATAGGGCCACAGTTTTTCTTTAAATCTGTCTTAAAACTGACACCATTATGCACGCTTAAAGAGTTATTTGTCGCTGCGATTGTGCCTCCTCTCAATACTGGCGTTGAATTAATTCCCTCTCAGTGTGAACATATGAAGCTTCAGTGGTCTGTACAAAATAATCTGATGAATCTCAACGTGACAGGGCACATCTGAGCTGATCTTCTGTACGGTACATGGCAAAGATGGGAAAATCTCATGTGTAAATGACTACCAATTTCTCATGTTATTTAGATATTTGTATGATTATAGAGTTAGTTTAGTTTAGGATTTAAATATATGCAACATAACACCACTGAGAATTCATTCTTACATGAAACAGTGGACATTGGCTGGTGAGAGGCGTCGGCCATGCCTGTTATATTGGATGATTTCCCCAGTTGTCGTAACAACTAAAACTCCAGCAATAGCATTGATATCAAATAAACAGAAACTAATTTGAAAATCAAAATGGTCTTTGAGCAAAATTGGCCATCATTTGCAGACTTCTGCTTCTCAAACATCATGATTTTAAGCGTTTGTTGTAATACATGGTAACATTAATATTTTTTGGTTTTGGTCCATTGGTCAGAAAAAACTAGACATCTGAAGACATCATCTTGGTTCTTTTCAAAAAGGACAACACAAATAATAAGTTAATGGAATTTTTCCATTATAAAATGCAACTTTACCTCTTTTGGATCACACCCGCAAAATAATGGAAGTATGATGGAAAATCAGCAAAGACAAGCATGTCTACAGTATTTAAGTATTACATCCATTTTTGTTATACTTCCTAGTTGTTATAACATTTCTTAATTCTCAAATGTATTAAATAAACGTGTGCTGACCCAAACAAGGAGCAGCAAATGGATTGATGTATTAACTAATGAGAACTCATTAAGTTCAGTTTAAAGATGTACACTTGAGTGGATGAGCTTCATAGCTCCTGTAGCTAGCAGCGGTGACCGTTTGCTACAGTCCATGATGCTGAACAAATGTCTCTTACATACAGTCCTCATGCTTTCAATGGGTGCTCATGCAGAGGCTTGTTAACTGGAGTCAGCCACCAGAAACATTTTCTTACAGTCAAAGTTAAACCAATTAAGTGCCTTTTTCTTCCACAAAGTTTGCCTTTTTCTGACAAAATGACCTCTTTGTGTTGACTGCTGAAGCTTCATAATGAACTGTACATGCATTTCTGCAGAGACCGAGGAATGTAGATTCTGCTTTTCTATCTCTTAAATTGGAGTCACGCTAAAAAAAGATCTTGTAACAGTAAGGACAGAATAAGGTTGGTCAGAGATTTCCTCTAAGTGTATTGGACTATTGTGGGCAACACTTGCAAATCAAATGATGTTGCATTCACTCTTTTTTCTCTTTACCCATTAACAGTTCTCCATAGATTTTACATAAATGGCACTTTAGCTTTATATATCAATGTCTAAATATCAAATTACACTCTCTGTAATATAACATTTTATCCATGTGTCCACCTTTACACTAGAGGCACAATTACTAGAAATAATTATTATTTGAATTTCTGTATGGGTATGTAAGTATGGTAATACTGTACGACATATTTGAAAAAATGTGATTCATATTATTTGAAGTAGCACACTGTGTTTCTGTGATTAACCCCCACACACTGCTCATAGTTTTCACAATAAAACAGCAGGGAAGTGCTGCAGTAAAGGTCAGAAAGATGTTGCATTTCCTGGAAAATGTTAATTCCAATATGTAAAGTGAACGGGAACCAAATGTCTTGGGGTTGCTTAAATATTCATAGTGGGTTGCTAATGTTAAATGCATCTTGAGTCGTAGAAACAATGAATAGTTTAGTGCTGTCTGAATGTCACAGAAAGCACAAAAGGGTAATGTATGAGAGCCTCTGATGTTATTGTAAGTCATGAGGATGTTTTCACTGAGGTTAACATTCAATAAAGAACAAACGTGAACAGTATTCCGAGCGGTTACGACCTTGAGTCTGTTGTCCTGCCTTTTTGCACTAAGTAGGATTTGTTTGTCAGCATAACCTGTAACCACAATATGAGTCCTCACAAATAACAGGATTGCGATCTTATAAAGTCATGGCTACAATGTAAATATTTGTGCATTCTCTGAAATCATTGACGGAGTAGATGTGACAGAGCCTTACACCATTACACCATTATAATAATTTAAAGAGGCAAGAGCATCAGGCAGCTTTTATTTCGGCTATACAGTAGGACCATTTATACAGTGAGATGATGGCAGCAATTGGCCTCTCGTCAAAGATTATTCCATAATCCCGGCCTTGAATATATGCAGTAGATTTAACCATCCATTGTTTGAGCAGATTTTTTTGTTTGAGGTAATTTCATTACATATATGGTCTGTGACTGCAGGAAATCCAATTTTGGATGCAAAACGTTGCACTCATGATTGCTTTTATTTTACTCAAATTGTCTGTTGAATGTGTTTTTTAGGAAACACGTACTTACCCACAGTATATTCCAATATCATAAAACCACATAAATCTACTATGTTTTAGAAATATGAACATTTGTACAAAAGTTTGGAGAAAAAAACATAATATTCCTATAATGCTTAATAACTGTTTATTTTCCTTCCACAAATTGTCTAATCAAATCAGATTATTGTATTGCTGAACCATCAATCCCAGGAAAACACAACAATGAACCCAAATTACAGCAATCAGTCGATTGGCGGAAATTCAATTTGCCGCTATTTGATGATTGATTACAACTCATTTCAATAATAAAGAAAGCAAACATGCCAAAATGCACTGAGTTTAACAATGATTTGCCTTTCACTGATAGGATTTTCTGTTTTAATTTGACATCACCCAAACATTTGTTCACTATTTATTTCCTAATTTATTCACTGTTGGTTACTCAGCCAATACATTTTTGAGGATTAATCAGTTATTAAAATAATCAGTTTACACCATTATAATAATTTAAATCCTGATGTCTAATCTCCGATCACGATATTAATATTCGACTCATATATCCGCCCACAGGCCTGCGTGCACGCTCGCAGCACAGTGTGTGTGACTGATGCAATGAGACATGATGGGAACCTGGGAGAGGTGGTCGGCCCAGAAAAGACACAAATAGTGTGTTTTACAAGTCAAATCCTCCTGAATTATGTGTGTGTACGTGTCTGAGTGGTTTAAGCAAATGGATTGCTTTTTTTCTCCTCAATGGTTAATGTAAATTATCTCTACATGGATACAAACCTCCCTACCTGTTTTCTCGTGCCCATCTACCATGCACAGCACACACACACACAACTAGGAGTCACCTTATTAAAATGTGAGTCCTCTGGCATTTCTACGTATAAATCAGTTCAAATAAATCACCCTACACAAGCAATACCTTCACACACACACACACACACACACACACACACACACACACACACACACACACACACACACACACACACACACACACACACACACACACACAAGGTTACAACTCAGATATCCAGCCTGACAGAAGAGCCACTGAGACGTTTCTGTCTCCTCTCATCCTCATCCTTGCCTCCTTAAGCTTTCTTCTTGTCTCCTTTCTCGTCTGCATCTCTGTTTTCTCTTCCTCACGGCCTCCTCCTCTGACCCAGTCCTCTCATCCCCTCTCTGAAATATTGATAATGGACTCTCTCTGTCTCTTTCCCATCTGTGGTGAATCAGCAAACCAAAGCAGCAAACATTCAAATCAAACCTCTCTGTGTGTGTGTGTGTGTGTGTGTGTGTGTGTGTGTGTGTGTGTGTGTGTGTGTGTGTGTGTGTGTGTGTGTGTGTGTGTGTGTGTGTGTGTGTGTGTGTGTACACCACTTTCCAATGCAGCACTAGACACGGCAATGAAGGCGAATGAAGTGTGCACGTGTTATGAACATAATTCAGCCCACTTGTGACTAACCCCCCACTGTGGGACAACCTGAGTCATTACGCCACTTTCTCCCTGCACGCCTCTGAGAGGCTAATCACGTGACCATGAATATTTCACATCACCCATCATGCCTCACACTCCTTTACTACTGACCAAGCTTCAATGACAGCCAGGGCCTGCATCAGATCCCTGTCTGTCCCTCGGTGATCAAATGGCCCCTGACAGCAGCAGCAACAGCACAGGAGCACCTCTGCTGTCTTCTCAGGAATTGATCGTGTATGTATGTATGTATGTGTGTGTGTGTGTGTGTGTGTGTGTGTGTGTGTGTGTGTGTGTGTGTGTGTGTGTGTGTGTGTGTGTGTGTGTGTGTGAGAGAGAGAGAGAGAGAGAGAGAGAGAGAGAGAGAGAGAGAGAGAGAGAGAGAGAGACATGAGGGGCGGGGTGCATCCTCATAGCCTATATCCATATCTTACCGTCAATCCTCCGGTTTCCCTCCTCCTCCTCCGCCTCCTCCTCCTCCTCGCTCACTGCGTCTCCCGCATCCCGTCTCTCCGCGCCCTCGTGCACCCACTGTACTCTCCTCCCTTTCTCGCACTCCTCTCTGCCCGATGCATGAAAAAACTGAAATATTCAATGGGGGGGAAATAAATGGGCGAGACCTGCTGCTGGGCTATACGGCAGTCATTAGCGTCCGACAACAACTGGGCGTCCTCGGCCTGGGATCAGTGTCCTGTGTGGGGCTCCGCTGGAACTCACACCCTCCCTCCCTCCCTTTCTCCGTCCTGTCGAAGCTCGATGTCTTCCCCGCTGTGCTGTGTGACTGTGCGTCACGTTGGTATCATAATTCCCACGGGTTTCATGCCCAGAGACGGTGCGACTAGGGCCTTATAGCTCCGATTGGATGAGGGGGGAGTAGTAGAAAAATACGCGAAAACAATAATTAGGCGCAAATTAACACGCAGAGCTGCTCAAGTCTCCCTCCGTCGATTTCTACCGCGCGTCAAGCCCAGTCTTCGTATGTCGCCGTTGTTCATATTGCATCCTTGCATTTAATGGGGAATAACGTCGACGCGATGATAGCCGCTTTGCATATCCTTGAAGAATCGTGATGAGGCGCAGCAGCACATCAGGACGGGGATGTTGGGCGTCTTTACAAAAAAAGAACAATAGGCAGGAATCGTGCTAGAAAATGGTGCCGTGATTATTAATAAAAAGACAACAGCTGGATAGGAGAGATGAGGTTTTCAGCTCCTGGCCTCGCCTTGCATCCGTCCTTCTCTCTTCTTCTTCTCTCTCTCCATCCGCTGGTCCGCTTGTTGCGCGTTCTGTACTCGAGAGCGCGCAACGCGTGTGTGTGCACCTTTGTATGCGCACGTGTGTGCGTGTGCGGAGACAGTGAGAGGATGCTTCTTTGACTATATTAACAGGGGTTTGTCTGAGTGAGCAACAATAAGCTGCTGTGTAGGCAAAAGGAGAGGAATATGGACTAAACTGAAATTCTCATGTTTATTTAGGACGCTGTGTCAGATATATGTGCATCTACAATCTTCCTATGGCAACATGCAAGGGGAGCTATTGTGCGCAGCCTGCGTGCATCCAGTGAGCATATTTATAGAAAGAGCTTTGCTACTGACAGAACATGTGTCCTTAATGAAATACATTATCATGTCACTGCCATTTATGAAACATGTCAAATCAGGCAGAAACACCTTGATGACACCTGATGGCATTCTGGTTTCATCATCTGTCTCAGGAACACGTTTAACCCATCTCCTCCTGCCATTATACGCCTACTCAAAAAGAAAAGCCACTGTTGATTTCTTTATTTGCATTCCAGGAGTAATGGCAGCATATATTGAAGGTGCAGGTCACTCAGGGGACCTAGTTTTGCCCGTTCAGATGAAAACATCATTTATGCAGTTTACAATGTGCAAGGAAGTGTGCAAAGACTAAACACAGTCCTTAGCATGGAGGAGGATGAAACATGTCCAATGAAATAAGTGATTATAAAAGCCCATTGCTCCATAGTTCCGCTCCACTGCCTCTGAATGGCTCTGATTGCTTCTCGTGCCGCACGTAAAGTGGAGCTAGACTTCATAAACACTCAAAGCACAACAGTCACTAACAAAATTATTTGTAATGGTTCTGAATAACTCATTGATTTCAGATAATACATGGTGTTTTGATTGATTGCTACAAATTATAATGTAAAAGACAAAAATAAAGTGCCTTATGTTGCAGAGCTGTGTTGTGAAAATGGGGAGAGGGCAATAATCTCCTGGGTGTTATAAAAACAAACTATAACAGGAAGACTTGGCTCAGACCTAACCTTGGCGCCGAACTAGATAACAAAATCCACTATGGATGTAATTTTTTATTTTTTATTCAGTGATCTGTTAGTAATTTTATAAGTTAATCAATTAATCATCATTAAAATGTCCAAAATTACTGTAAAATGTCCATTTCAGTTTATCATAGTTGATGTCTTTAAATGATTTGTCGTGTCAGTCCAAAAACCCAAAGATATTAAGGATTTTAAATGAAAAAGAGCAAACCTACAGTATGAGGCTGATCACCACGTTTTCTGCATACAAAGTGTCTCACACTTATTTGATTATTGAAAGAGCTGGTGATTTTTTTTTCTCTGTCAATCGACTAATCAAATTGTCATCTTATTTAATAAGGTCTGAAACAGTCAGTGACCTTGGTTTGATGTTTCTACCGCTTGGTTAAGATGAGTAATGTCAGTATTTTTCTCACATTGAGCTGTGAAAAGGGTTTTGTTGGATTCAACAAAACTGTGTTGGCAGCATCAGTAAAAAACCTTGTGACAAACCTTTAATTAATACTTAACAAAACCCCCGATCTTGTCTTTTTGTTCTTGGTCTCCATCACCATGGTGAACCTCCTCCATCCTTACCATTCACATCCTCTTCTCCACCTCCACCCCACCCTCTGTCAAGGTGCTTTTTCTTGCTTTTCTTCTTCTCATCCTCCACCCTGTACTTCAGTTTCCTCATGGGGTCTCTCCAGCTGCACATGGACTTCACTTCAAAGTCATCGTTGATCAGGAAGTTCCTGTCGATGATCTCCGCCGCCTCCTGCCAGTTGTGGTAGCAGTCTGGTCCGAGGCAGAGAATCTCCTCCGCTGCGTTGGGGATGAGGATGGAGCAGTCGGGGCGCAGCACCACCACAGCGGGCAGCTCCTCCACATTAAACATGGCCTGCAGCTCTCTGTGGACACACACACATTGGCATACATATAATTTATACAGCAAGGCATATTTACATTACAATCATTTACCAGCAGGTTGTGCACACAACCAAGTGGCCAAACCCACGCACCTCCTGTAGGGGTCCTCGTAGGCCAGGAACAGGCACCTCTTGGGCAGATCTTTCAGGAAGGTTTCTTGCTCTTCCTCAGTCTGGTCCAAACTGAAAAGAAAAGGAACAATGGAAAATAAGGAGGGGAACGTTGAGAGTTTGGGATGAAGGGATAGATTCCAGGTCAGGAAACATATCCAAATGTTTAGACTTAGGACATTCGGTTCTCACAAAAATAGGAATATATCCTTATTGTTTCTAAGGGACAAAACAGGAGTATATGTACAATGTTAACCAAACACATGAATGCAGGTGCATATTTGTACACGGAACCTGCTAACAGAAAATGTTCATATTGAATTTGGGTAACGGGCATGGAGTGACCAAGTAACTGTCTTTTATGTCACATGTATGTCTCAAGTCTTTGCACTGAAGTCTTCAAGCCAAGACTAACTAGTCCAAAGTCTTAACCAGATGTTTCGCCTCTTTTGCATACTGCTTTAGTTTTTTATTTGGCCATTATGTAGTTTTTGTATGTAAAAACAGATATGTTTGGTATAATTTTCAGCCATATGCCGCTCAGTAACGTGACATTAGTTTGTGGTTCTGTCCCGCATCTTGATTGATTGCTGTCGAAATGAAGTGTCAACTTGCTGGAATAGTGTTAATGTTAGTTGATTCAAGACATTAAGTGAAAGCAATTATTTCGGGGTACACTTTTTAAATAACTTGTTTCAATCCATATGGGGGAAGGTTTTAATTCTAAAAGCTCAAGTCCAAGTGTAGTAACGTGTCATTGGTGTTTAAGCCAATTTGATCAAATCCAAGTCACGTGATTCGAGTCCACACCTAAGGGCTGTTGTTGAGCAGCTGATTAGGTTTAGGTGTTGGGGAATAAATGTGGTCCATTGCAAGTCTAATGCAAGTTTGAAGTGTCTCTCTGTGTGTTATACCTTATGTACACGAGAACAAGCTGAGCAGCTCGGTCGACATAGAATTAATCCGTCAACCGTTTGAAGAAGTTGCTGAGCGTGGGAGTAAACTGCTGGCATCTCTCACATGCTGCAGACGCAAAGAAGATTATCAGGATGCGGTTCTGCAGGCGCATGACGATATCTCTCTCTGTGTCAAGCTCATCCTGCTCTTTGTTGTTCTTCAACAGCATCCGGTCAACAAACAGGTCCACCATATTCACAGGAACGAGGACGGAGGCTAAGTAAAGCACAAGGGAGATATATAAAAATGTTTTTACAATGGATTAACAGTAGAATCATCAGGAATGCACAACATAGTATAAAAGAAAAAGGGCAAGAAAACAGATAGTTGTGAGGGTTATCACAGGCATGCATATCAGTGCCAAACGTGAAGTAAAGCATAGACTAACAACTATAATCTTCCTTCAACAACAATATATGAAAAAGGTTTTGCCATTTGCAAAGGCTTATCTTTCATACAGTATGATTTTGTAAGTAAGAAATATGTTTCCAGTCAGGCAGAATTACGAACAGCCCGTTAATCATATGAGCCCATCTTGCTTGCTGATACATGGGATAATCCTCATAGTTGCTTACCTCTCACAAATATTATCTCCCCTTGAGGCCGCAAATCCAAAAAGTAAACAGCTTTCAATATATTGTGTTTTCTTTCTTTGCAACTCCTCCTGTTGTCGTATGTGAATCTGTTCCCAGCCTGTCAGTTTATATCTCGTCCACTCATTGACTCCATCTCCTTCACCTTGACGGCAGTAGCTGCTCACTCCCTCTCCCTTTGTCTCCCCCTCCCCTGTCTGGGAGGGAGGGATTGAAAGACAAGGTGACAGAGGCACAAGTGACATGAAAGCTCACTGTGATTGTGTGTGAAGGCAGCAACTGAGCCGGAAAGCATAGAAATTACAGAATGAGTCGTGCTTGAAAAAATAAAAAGGCCTTAATGAGGTGAGAGCCAGTGAGACCTTTATTATCCAGTAACTAATGGAGGAGCAGAACCACAGGGAGAGTGTGGTTGGAGATAGTCTGATTTCCTCCACAGGGAAATACACAATAAAGCCATGAAGCACAGCAGAGATATCAAAACAGTTTGTGCTAGCAAAATAGAGTGTATTGTTTTTGGAAGTACAATACAACTTATACTTAGCAAAATATATATTATAGCAACTTAAAATTAAGCTCGAGAGACATGCCATACATAACAAAACAAATGCAAACACAATGCTTTAGAAAGTATTGAATTCCTTTTTTTTTTACATCAGGCACCAGCACCTAATACGTTTTAATGAGGCAAACAGTTGTTTTTAGCAGTGTCTCAAATTTGAAATACACCGTGAACACTAGGCCTACTTACTTGCGGCTGGTTACCAAAATGTACTGTCGCCTCAAATCAAACATAGCTGTTGTGCACTTCCTGTAAATGAAAGAAACATTTGACTACTGTAGTTTAAGTGTATTCCAATGTTTACCAGAGCAACCAATTGGGTTTCCTTAGCCTACATTATTAGACATATAGGGGGATCCCCTGTCTTCAGCCAAGATGGCGACCACTTAGGATGAGATCTGTGAAATGTTCCAAAAACTACTTTTTGGTATTTTTGGTTAGATCAAGTATACTATGCTCTATTTTTTAAAAACTGACCACAGACAAGTGTTTGGAAGGAAATAGAATAATAGATGGTAAACTGTTTTGTTGCACTGTACAAATAGTACGTAGCCTACCCTCTTAGTTTCCAACACACAAAAATAAAGACCCCTTTACTATTCTTTTGACAGTCACCTAATTTTAAACAAAATACCGGTACAAAACGGGTTGATCAACTTATTACCTGAAAACAAATGCAAATTTGAATTGGCTTATGACCGAAATCGAATCCCCTCAGATTTCTGTATTATTTCCCTTCAGCCAATATCTGCTCTCTTAACCTCAGTGTGCCCACACAACAAAATAAAAAAAGTTGCACGCCCGAGATAGAGTCTTTATCTTCAGGAAAGGTATATCACCGAGAGTCTGACTCACAGGGAGGCCAGTCCTTATAGAAACAGTTCGTGATCAGACAGATTAAACCTTCAGGCAGTGGAAATGAAGTCCTCGTCCAAAAACACACCGAAAGTAGGCTAATTTCCGGCCAGCAGAAGCCTCCTTTGATGCAGCAGCTGTGCTCACGACGTTGGTTTAGCAGTTAGCACACACACAATCACACAATAACTCCGCCCTTATCACCTGAGATTAGGCAAGAAACACGCGTTACAGCTTCCGCTAAAGTGTATTGCTCATAACTAAATTATTCAACAGGCTAAACTATCCTCGTTTTTCTCACCATGTCTCTAACTTCTTGTTCATTTCTCTCTAGCCTCGCAGATCTCTTTTTTTCTTTCTCCTGCCCTCTTCCTGACCTAGGACCAATTACCACAGGTGTGACACTACAGCAACCAATCAAACAGCGAGGGTGAAACCAAACGCTAAATCAGCGTTTTTTTTGTGGTTTAACCCACTTTCTGCCTTCAGTGTTCTTTAAAATGTTTTGTTTTAATTTAAAATGTTAAATTGAATTAGTTTCCTCCAACTTAGGGCTATAAGGATTCATTTCTTTAACAGGGTCTGTAGCATCCGGATATTCATTGTGCACTTTCCCATATTTCTAATGAGTATAGCTACTTAGCAATTATCACCATTTGTTTATTACCAACTTTTTTTTTACACAACCAGCAAACAAGGTCATTTGTTAACGTTTTGACCCTAGCCACCTGATAAAAGTAAGTCCAATATTCACTTTCTTTTAACTTTGCTTTGCACTAACATAGGACATTGATTTGGCAGCCTATGCCCCCTTTGCTGTTTTCTCAATTTCTAAAAACTGCTGCATGGTGCATCTTGAAAGGAAGGGGATATGACTTCAGGTACTTGGCAGAAATTCAAAAACAATGTACTTAGATTTGTGATTCCTGGGTTAAATGATTTACAGGTAGACATTTATAAAGACCATTAGGAGCAGGACCATTACTGTGTATATTTATGTTTTTGTTTGAAAACTGGGATTTGCTCTGACTGAGAACTCACCCTTTGTGCTAATACATCCTGCAACAAAACAGAGGAGCTGTTTTCAGTGTGCATTTTTAAAGAGTCCTCTTAATGAGCCTGTTAAGAGGCTGCAGTATCAGTCACCAAAGGATTAATGATTAAGGAGGCTGGACTTGAATGTGTAAGAGAACAAAAGCAAAAGTGTTTTCCTTTGTATTTTCTCTTCATCTTATTCTCCATATTCCTTTATCTCCATCTTTTCTCTTTCTATCCCAGGCTCCATCTTTCTCCTCCTCTTCATTTTCATCTTTGCCCTTTACCCATAACTTCCACCATCTCTTTTTCCTCTTGTCGTCCTCTGTCTTGTACTTGAGTCTCCTAACAGGGTCAGTGGCACTGCGCATATTTAGGTTGTCGAAATCCTCGTTGAGCATGAAGCTCCTCTCAATGACCTCCGCTGATTCCTGCCAGTCTCTGAAACAGTCGATACCGTAACTACAGATGTCCTGCACAGCATTCGGAGAGAGTACGGAGCCATCAGGGCGAAGGACCACGACTGTTGGTACGCTCTTCACCTTAAACATGGCCTTCAGCTCACTGACAAAGAGAAACACACACACACAGCTACCTTGATGCACTTGTATAAGAAATACACATATTTGACTTTAGAAAACCTACACTTTAACATGTGAAACATACGAATACAGAAACATTGAAACTACAGAGGCGCTCTTTTCTGTCTACTTACTTCCTGTATGGATCCTCAAAGGCCAAGAACAGAACCTTTTTGTGCAGCTCATTGAGGAATCTCTCCTGCTGCGCCTCAGATTTGTCTAAGCTGGAGAGAGGAGATGGAAATGGAAATTACATAAAAGATAAAACAGTGTGAATGGGAGTCCATGCGAACACATGGGGTCATCAAAGAGACAGACAGAAGTAAAGATAGAGACCTGATGTAGACAAGTGCAAGCAGTTTGGGGTATTCAATGTACGCTGGATCTTTGAGTCTCTTAAAAAAGTCATTCAGTACAGGGATGAACTCCTGGCAGTTTTCACACTCGGAGGATGCGAAGAACAGCATTAGGATTCTGTTTTCCAGGATCCCGACAATCTCTCGCTCTGTGTTGAGTTCATCCTGGTCCGTGTTGTTCTCGACCAATACTCGGTTTAGGAACAGGTCCACCATGATGGAAAAGATGGTGCAGGTGTTCTGTGTAGAAGAAACGGTGACATATAGATTTGAATATTTGGGAAGATAAATCATGCTTAGTGCCTGTTTCCATGCCAACTCTATCTGAAAAAAAGGTAGTCTAACACTGGAGATCATTATTCGATCATCTGAGATTTTCAGTGCAGTCTCAGGAGTAAGTGATTTCACACTGACTTTCAACATCCCACAGAGAAGTGTGAAGCACACAGCTGATCTATGTACTGAGAGGAAAAGTAGCAATAGTACTGCAGCAGAAAGATACTTTTTTCCCATACTGTGAAGGCACTAACTAATGCTGCAATGCACACCCCAAGGCATTAAATATTCATGATTTAAAGAGACAAAATAAGAATCAAAGTTTGGAGAAAAAACGCTGTTACTTATTCAGAGTTTCACCACGCAGTACTTTGCTTCAGCGGGACTGTGTGGGAGGATCAGATTTGATCAACTGTGGCAGCACTTAAAGTAAAGAAAAATCCACATGTTGATTAAAAGTTGCTTGACAAATCAAAGGTTCCAACTTCCTGTTCTCTCGCGTAGGAGTCCATCACTCAGAGGAATGATTAGCCGCTGTTTCGGTGTTTGTTCTGCCCCAATATACTTTATAAAGCTTAACATTTCTTTATAACACACATATTTAAGAAACTTAGAGGCACTATTCTGGCAAGGCCTTTGCTTATCTATTCCCAAGTCTTAAAAACAGGATACAAAACGATTATATCAGATTTAGAAAATGGATCCTCAGAAATGTTTTCTCCCTTTATTTTCTCACTGAGCTTCTGTTCAGCTTTGGATTATTTGATTGAACAACTTTTTTGCTATACTTAAACAAGGATATATATCTGTGAAAACCACACAGCAGTGCAAAGTAGAGTAAAAAATGTACGAACAACTATTATTAAACGTTGTTAAATAAACAAAAAACAGCTACTGAATTGTGCACATTATGTTAAATGGTCTAGATGTGACCAGTTATTAATGTGATAATAAAATATCTGAACACTAGTATATTTGATCAACAGACTGTTTTTGTTTTTTTAATTGTTTTGTTTTTTAAATCTATACCCAGGCCTCCCATACTGATAGTGAATGGATTACTCTGAAATGAAGTTTTCTGTAGCTATTAAAACACTCATCCAAACAAAAAGAAGTCCAAAAATGTAATCACTTTTATAATCAATAAGGTAAAAACATGTTGGGTGACTGTCCTCTTGTAGTGGTACAGCTCAGGCCCAAGTGACCTGTACATACAGTCTATAATCTTACATAGGTTTTGTTTACAAAAGTAATTTACTACACAATAGCTCAGCCAGGATCAGCTGACAAGGATGAATCGGCCATTTATGCGATGGTGTTTTCCAAAAGAAGACTTATGGCTCAGAACAAAAAGCCTCATAAGAAATACCTTTCATATTAAGAAATAAAGTTCAGACCTAACATCTCAGAAAGGTGCTTTATCTGCCTCGGCCAGCCTGTATTTCACTGTCGCAGCCGTCGCTGCCGGCTGTGAATTGACAGCGATAACCTCACAAATTAGATTTGGCTCTCTGGCTCTTAGCTGTGCCAGATCTATTTGAGACCACCACTCTGGAATCAGACTTCCAAGGCTGATGGAGGAGAAATATGTTTGAAATTGAGCAGCATCGCACCTCATCTGAGAAGAAAAATAAAGATTTACTTGAAGACTCTGAAGGGTTGGAGCTTAAATCTAACATTCAGAAAAGTTATTTCATAATAATCCTGTTCACTTTTTGAAGCTGATCGATCGCCCCTGATACAAACAAGCAACTCTACCTTGTTTTTCTAGTTGCAAATGTAATAGGCCATCGATCTGTGTAGAGTTGTGTCAGCTGTATGTACCAAGAGTAATTTACCTCACCTTGAAACTCCTCGACTCCTTCAAGGAAAGAAATATATCCAGTTACTTCTCTCTCTCAAGCCATGCTTTGATTTGTTTTCTTTCTTCCTTTAAATCATGTGAAGTTGGTTATGTTAGCGACACCTTTCACGGCCTCTCTCTGTCATTTCTTTACCGTGCACTCTGCGGTCTACCGAAGAAGATTACAGAGAGCTGGAGGTGTGTCGTGCTGTAAATCAGGAGCAGAGGTTGCTCCTTTGTGTGTGGCTGTGTTTTTGCACTGTGGGCCTTTAAAACTCCAGCTCAAGAGCAGCAATCGTATTACCTTAAGAGAAGAAGGGAGGGAGCAGAGGAAGGATAAAGTTACAGACAATTGGATTGCTAAGGGAAGACTGGCGTGTAGGTTAAATGGTGGAAAGAAAACAGATAGGAAGAAAAAAAAGAGAATTTAAGCCTTATAACCTGCTCAAACCTCTCCTTAATTCTTACTAACCACTAATGTCACGTATTTACCCCCTCAGAGCTTTATAATGATTATGTCTCACTGTTATCAAGGTGATTTGACAGCCAGGATGTGGAGCTTTAAAGAAAATAAACTGAGAAAGTCAATAGCTGGTTGGAGTAAGCATCAGCAGGTCCAACTGCAGAACAGTGACTATTGATCAGCAGAGGCGCTCGCAGAGAATACCTGGGCTAATCTCACAGAGGGGTGAGGTAAATATAGAGGTGGGGGGGAGGGAGATCTAATAGGATTAGTCTGAGTCACAGGCGAGTGCCTCATGGATACGCTCACACCAACACATGATTAACCCAATTCTGCGAACATACAGTAGGAGCAAACACACACAACAAGTGCTAAACCTTTTAACCATGATGTTTGGGGCATTGTTGATCATGTTCTCAGGACGAAACGTAATAACTAATCAACACTAAGATGGTTGTTGGGGAAATATTTTCCTAGGCCCATACCTTTGACCCAGTTTATCAGTTTGTACTCCCCTCAATGAGCACAGGCCTGCAACTTTGGGCTGCTTTGCTCTCAGTGTTTTGTCTCCCTGTTCCTTCCTGTTGGCCTCAGCTGATAGAGGTGTTATAGTGCTTTGCCTGATTAATCTTGTTATGCAGCATGTTGATTATTCTCTCAGAGCGAGCTAGCTACATGGGAATGGGGAAAGATTCTTCAGAATTGGTTGGGCACCAGCTGGCCCATATGTTACGGCCACAGCTTCTACACGGCAATAGTGGCTCGCGCTCAGACCCGCAACATGAAAATAGACGCAACAACCAGTAGAGTTAACATCGACCATTTACTTTTATTGAGCCGTCTTCTTTCAACAAGCCAATCTAAAATGAAAAAGGTCTGGAGGACTGGCCAAAAAGAACAAAAGGGTGGAGGGAGCCTGAGCCAGCCACACCATAGGCCGTATGACCCAGAACTTGCCCGCCTAAAGTCAGGTGTATAACCCAAAGTAATAAATAAAGCACGAAAACTGGACTACCAGGTCCTCCAGGCTAAAAAGAGTCAAGACAAGAGACTGCATCGCTCAAACCTAATTACAAATAGGGGTCTTCAGTAGTGAGTGTCTTCCGGCGTCAGAAAGAGAGAAATCCTTCTTCTTCTTCTTCTTCTTCTTCTTCTTCTTTTCTTTAATGGCGAATCGCTTCCACTTGGAGCATATATCGCCACCTACTGTTGAGTTATTACA
>NW_011358154.1:107100-118157 GCF_000735185.1 Notothenia coriiceps | reverse complement strand
CTGATCGACCGACGAAGCTCCATTAAAATATACATATTTTTGGTGAATTACTGAGTTTAGGCACGTTAATAACGTTTTAATGAAGTTGAATACAGTATATTCATATGTGTCAGTGATTTCATGTCAATTCGGCGAACATAAACATAAATGATCGTGGTGAAGATGATGATTAAATTAGGATTAAAAATCGAGAGCCGGGCTGCATTTCCTCCCGTTCGTTTTTTTCGAATAACAAAATTATTTTTGTTAAATAACAACATGGTGATGTTTTGTAAATGATTACATGTCTCTTATTTAGCACAGTAGTATGATATCCGTGACATATGGATCTTAACAAAGTTCCGCTGTACATCCAGCGTACTGTATCTGACTTTATTTCACATGAGCTCGAGTGTGGAACCCCACTGCACCCCCTGGTGGATCAATGATCCATTGCAGCTGGCTTCATTATAATTACATTTATCTATCACGGGGCGGTCTCAAGTCAAGCTGGAGGTTTTCCCTTGAGCGAGGGCAGATCACATACCAATCACGGCCCTCGCGTTTCAAACTGTCTGAAATGAATCGCTACATCTGTAGGTCCGGGTCCGTATAGGTTGGCGTCTGGGTCCGGATCCGGACCGCGGTCCGCCTGTTGCCGACCCCTGCGCTAGCCGGTACTAGGCCAAGTGGAAACGCAACCAAAAACGGGCCCCGCACGGCTCGGCATGCTTAAAGCGAGCTCCACGCTGTAGTGGAAACGCGCCATATGTAACACTCTCGCTTCTATTGGCTAGCTCTCCAACACATTGAAAGTGATGGGATAAGGGGCGGGACATTTCTAAGCGGTTGACGAGAAAACAACAGAGCCGTCCAGCTAACAAATCAGAGCAGACTGGGCTCTGGTTTCAGACAGAGGGTGAAAATACAGGCAGTATGAGAAAAATAAAGACCTTTTTGAACATTAAAGCATGGAGACATGTCACAAAATACAAATATGAACCTGGGCATGAGCATATTGTGTCCTTTTTAAATGTGTATCATCTGAGCATGACTAATATCATTCTCTGACTTTAACAAAAAGGGGTTTAAAGGCTTAACCATTCATTTGATTTAATTTCAATTGTAGCAACATGTAGCCTGTGTCAGTAATATCTTATTGAAAGTGTTGGCAATCCATTTTCCAAAGATACGATCCATGCAGAATTATTACAATTCACAATTTTGGGATCAATAAATACCTCTTATCTTATCTTGCTTAATATTTATTATTTTTAAGGGTTACACACACAAATTGTTCAGTACCTTCCTCAGTGTGCAGCTAATAACTTTCACAAGTATTTCTTTTTAAACACGCAGGGAAGCATTTTAGGTGTACAAAACAACAACAAATCAAGTGTTTTAAAGAAATAGAACGGATAGAAAAGATAACAAAAAGATGATCTGGCAGCAATACATTTTGTTAGACATATCAGCGTTTCCTAAGCTCTGTAGGGAATCTGTTTAGTATAAAACATCCTTTCGGTTTACTTTTTCTCGAGAGACATTTTTTATTTTTTCCCTCTAACAGTGATAAACATAAAGACTGAAAATGCTCTTTTGGATGACAAGGAATTTGTTTGCAACCGAAAACAAATTAGCATCTAGGCAGACTCGCTGCATATCAGATCTTACCGTATCTCTGTTCTTCAGTCACTGTAAATAAAGCAAAACAATAGTATCAGTGTTTGAAAACGATAAAGTAGGAAAAGGAAGAGGCTTTGTTTTTGTTTAAAGAAAGACAGACACAGTACTAATACATCACTAGAATAATACTCACTTGTACCAATCGTATGAATGTACTGTAAACAAGGATGCATGTGAGACATCAGACATACACAAACACACACACACACACACACACACACACGCACACACACACTCTCTCTATCTCTCTCTCTTCCACTCGTTTTCGTCTCTCTTTTCCAGCACTCAATTTTTTTTAAATCTTTTTTTGTAGGCCTATATCCACTTTCTTCTTTTCACTTATTATGCAGGCAGTTGTGTATCTAAATGTCAAATACCATCCACTTATCTTTAACCACCCTTCACTTCACTGTCTGGACCCCCTCAGTTTGCAGGTCGATCTTGTGTGTGTGTGTGTGTGTGTGTGTGTGTGTGTGTGTGTGTGTGTGTGTGTGTGTGTGTGTGTGTGTGTGTGTGTGTGTGTGTGTGTGTGTGTGTGTGTGTGTGTTAAGTGTGAGCGTGCTATTGACTGCTATGTAGTGATTACCATTCCGGTCGGATGGCACCAGCAAGCCGCTGTAATTAATAACCCCATAATCCGGGTTGGGGTGGATGTCGGCGAAGAACACACACAGATTCAGGACAGAGTTTTACAGAAACAAGGCGTATCCGTATGGTAGCTCCATATGAGAAATTATAGCTGCTATTATCCCTCCCAGACAATGATAACTATCTGCCTCTAAAGAAGATTAAAGGTTTATACAAGTTGAGAATTCTTGGAAACCCGGATCGCATTATCAAAACTAAACTGATGAGATTTGATCTCCCTGTCAATAATACATTAAAAACGTACCATATTCAAATAATAATAATAAGTCAACCTCTGCAGTTGTTTTGCAAACGATTAACAAAACAGATGCTGGTAGGAAATCGGGTTGAAATGCGATTAAGGTTGTCCCATACACACTTTTATGTATTGATTCATGGAATTTCAATCCTGACTCCCTTGTTTGGTTTTAATCCGTATTATTTACAGGAAATATCAGGTCGCTTTTAAATTATCAAATGTATTTATTTAGGTACAGTCTGTCCGGATGATCGTTTTGTTATGTAGTGGATTAAATAAGAGACTTTATTTAAAACCACTACATTATTTGTTGACTGAAGCTTTTCTTCGAGTGATCTGTTGATTTCACCCTCACGATTATTTGTATTCATATTATTTGTAATATTTGTATTTGTAATGTTATCATTAGTGGTGTTGTTTTTAATAATTATGCTTTTACTTTATTTATATTTATTTTTTGTACACTTGCTTATTGGAGTCAGAGTGTTATATCCCAGAATATACATGTCCCCAGCCCAATCCACTAAAATGTTTATTGCTTATCATGGTCGGTACTTTACACTTAGTCTTCATTAACAGTGTAATGCGCCTATCATCAGCTCTCTCTTTGATGTCAAGTGGCAACATGCAGCCCGTTTGATGTCTCAAATTAAAGACCGAATTGACTCCGATTCGCCTGCCACCAAGAGCCCATAACACCTCAAAATCGGTGTAAGAAAACACAGCCTGCACCGAGTGATGTAGCGATAAATAAAAAGGTGTGTTTAGCCTGTGATCCGGCATGAGCGAGCACCCTCGGAAGTTACAATTATTTATTTTTGATAGTGATTTACATGTTAGACACTGACTGTTACGATTTGTTTTAATACGGAAGTATGTCAATTTAAAAAAAATGTGTGCGTAAACTTTTTCCCATCAATAAAAAAGTAGGAAAACTGGATTTAAGTGGTAAAAACGGCATCTTTATTTCCTTTTTGAACCGATGTCCTCTTATTCTCCAAAGTTTCTTCTGTGTGAAAAGGAAACTGCAGACAAAAAAAGTTAATCAGTCACTGACACCGAAATGCTTACTGTTGTGCAAATGGCCAAAATTGTGAATTAACACAAAAAAATGTGGTAGGACAGACGCGGACAAATAACAAATTAAATAGATTGGCGAGCCATAAAATGAGATTTGAAACCCCATTCAAATAAGAGCTCGCGACGTCAGTGCACTTATCCCAGAGAGAGAGAGAGAAAGAGAGAGAGAGAGAGAGAGAGAGAGAGAGAGAGAGAGAGAGAGAGAGGGAGGGGAGAGAGAGAGAGAGAGAGAGAGAGAGAGAGAGAGAGAGAGAGAGAGAGGAGAGAGANTTTTTTTACAGCACCCACCAATTTAATTGACACCATTGCACTCCCATGCTTGCTCAAAAATTAAGAACACTAATTTAAAATATTATTTTTTTATTACACCTATTTTAAATTAGTGTTCTTAATTTTTGAGCAAGCATGGGAGTGCAATGGTGTCAATTAAATTGGTGGGTGCTGTAAAAAAAAGAGGGCAATCATCAGTGACTTGAGGGCTGTTTTGTCGAGAACTCTTTGACGGTAATTATGCAGATGACACAATTTCACATTCTCATAAGCAAACATACACGGCCTATCGCTCAACAGTAGTTCCTTATGCAATACACAGGGCACCAGCGACACGTCGCAAATGATGAACCGAGGCTCTGCAAAACAGGCGAGATCAAAGGCTTCAAACAGAGGCACTTCAAATTACACATTTAGATATTTTCCTTAACACCCCGGTGACAGAAAAACACATCTCTTATCACACATGGAATCAATATTAAGGGAGCCCTTGCTGATCAACATCGGCTAATTAGGGTGACGAATGGGGATTTGAAAAGAAAACTCAATTGATGACCAGTGATGCTTTTCAGTAAAGTGTGTGTGAGGAAAAAGGAGAAAGAGAGAGACTTGTGATTTCTGTTTACGTTACAAACCAGCTCTCATTTTGTTAAGCAATTCTTGAAAAGGGACCGGAGTGTAGACTATATTGGCAGAGTTTGTTACTCAACAGAATTTGACATCTTCAGTTTTACCAGCAGAAACGGCTGCTGTAAATATGACATATGACAGAGAGCAGCTTGATTGATTTACATATTTTTCAATGTGATCAAGCTATGGCAAATATATAAGCTACAATGTATTTGACATATGTCAGAATGATGAAACTATATGCCAAAATATAGGAAAGTGTAATTCATAAAATTGGCTATTGTTATTATTATATCTTATTACAAAGTAATTATTCTTAGCTGCTGGGAATATACTGTTGTTTTTAATCAGAAGTGTTCCTCAGCAGGTTCAAACTTAAATCTGTGGGTAACCTAAAAAACTAACTGTGCAACACATTCAATCTCCAAATAAGCTCCTTCAAACTTATGTCCCATTAGGGTGAAATAAAGGTCCAATAAATCTTGCAGTGTTTAAAGAACAGTGAAGCTTAATCCAATAAATGAATTAGTTTCTGAAATTAATTGTTCTTAGCAGCAGAAGCAAGTGTACTTTGAAATACATTTAAAGTTTAATTTTTATACTGTTAGGATAATTTAAATAGCAGCATTTTAATTACATTACACCAACCAATCATGCATATTAAATAGATAGCCCAACTTTGATTTGCATTAGTGGCAAAGTAAAGCATTTTGGAAGCGTTCCTCCTGCTCACACCATTTGGAAACAAATTAATAGTCAATGGACTGCAACTTATTAAACTGGGTTATGACAGCGGATCAAAGCGTGAATTAACGCATTGCCTTGCAAATGTTTTACATTAACTTGTTAACTTCAGGTTGTAGGCTACTACTAAATTTAAACGGTCACTCATTCAGACTAAGCTCATGGATTGAGTGGGAGATCCATTTTTAGATTCAGGCCTTGAACAGAGCTTAAACCAAGCAGCCCTCAGCTTATACATTTTGTACAATGAACAATGTCCATGGTCATATTAACTTACATACTCTATCTATCTATAGGCCTGGATGGGATGTTAATAATTATACAACTCAGGTTATAGACTCACTATATGTGCTTCAAAATACTGCATCCATAGGAGCTTAACATCTGTCAATATAATATCCACTAAAGCCTCATCACCCTGGTGAATGTGATTTTTTGATTTTGGTAGAGACTTCTTTGATATTATATAATCTAAATAATACCTGTGATACTTTCATGTCCCTTCAAACCATTGCAAAGAGAAATTCTGGTTTTATATTTTGATTGGTTATCACTCGAAATTGAGAGTTCATATTAGCGCTGTGTTTAATGAACTCTTATAGTGCTTTCATATAGATGTAACAATGATGCATAATGCCCTGATGTGATATTTATAGTCAATTTAAACATCATCATTTTGGTAACAAAATCAACGATTCCATGAATGAAAGTGATTTAAATAATTATCATTTTCCATCACCGTATGCTTGTGCTTGGTCAAGGGGCCACGGTCAGTCTAAAGTAACCTAGGCCTGCGAAAAAGTTATTAATATATGCACCGGTGATCCGTAAACCACTACATCAAAACAATCTGATATAATCTGAATATGTTATTACTTTAAATATCAACAATATAATGAACTGCACCTGGTTTAGGAGTTGTGTGTTAAACTACCGTACGATAACATAATATTAACAATGTAGAGATTTGCTATGCTTAGTGAGTGCCTTTAACAACGGTGCATTGAAGGTGAGTTGTTGTTTTTTTTGTTTCCTCTCTGCCCACTCACTCTCACTCCATCTGCTGCAGTTTCCCCTGTATCAGTAACACAAGGCATTGATTTTACGGTAAAGTCACTTTGTAAAGGGAATGAGTAACTCTGGGCCCCACTATCACTGTATTACACGGGTATGGCCCACGTAACAAGATGAACATTGATTCAGCATTACGGATGATCGATAATGAAATAAGTAACTTCAGGGCCAAATTAAAATGCAAGCTGGCTTGATGCTGCCATGCTCTGTGAGAGGTGACAGCAGGAGAGAGGGAGGGAGAGGGAAGGAGAGGGGGGAGAACCAGGGGGAGAGAAAGACTAGGAGCTGGTGGCCAAAGATAGTTCCCATACAGTGATGATGTATTGTAATAAAGATCATAATAACCGTGATAGCTTAGGGTAGCTAATGTTTTATTTACAAATACTGTATAATATCATTACATAACAGTGTATATCCTGCCTAGGCTTACACTGTTATGGCCATGATGCAGTCAAGTCACTTTCACAGTCAATTTAGGTTGACATTTCACACCTTTTTTTTATGAATGAAATTGTTTAGAGTGATAATATCATTCAATAGTGAATACTACTTTTATTTAACATTTCAAACAGTTTCAAATATGATTTGAATTCCTGTAATTTGACTTGCCTGTTTATTTGAAATAAAACATTGTTGTGTTGGTGCCTAAGTTTCTGCTCTGTTGTTTTCAGTATGTCTGATCTTGAGTGAAGGCATTTGTATTGTATTATCCTATGACTGTTGAAAAAAAAGGAACATATAATACAAAAGGGAACAACTCACCAACTTACCATTATAGTAGCCTTTGACACTGGATGACATGGATGAATGATGATGATTCTATAACAAATAAAAAGGAATATATACTTACATACTAATTTAAAATGTCTATTTGTTAGGTTCTTGATTTCCCATTTCTAGTATGGGTCATAAAGAACACAATTTATAAACTGTACAGTTATGCGGTTTCCCCGAGCATCCAAATCTACTTTCCCGTTTTTGCACTTACAGTGGAGCCAAACCATCATCCATCCACTCACAAAGTGGCACATCCGCTAAGAAACACCAACTATTTACCACCACTATCCAACAAGCAGAACATCGCAACCCATGATCTGTTACGCTCAAGAAAGCATAACATGGTTTGTCTATTATGGAGTGTCTTGATCCAGTGGTAGCCAATGATGCCCTTTCGTGGCCCCATAGCTCAACGCTGCGGCCAGACAAATATCAGTTTCCCAGCACTTTTGGCCTACTGAGCCAGACAAAGCCTCAGTCTTTCCAGCTGTTGCTGCTGCTGGTTTGAGGCCGGAGAAGAGGCAGCTGTACTAACATGGGTGAGCGGAGCCTCCTCATCTGTGAGCTGGCCTGGGCTTTGCAGGGGTGCAGGGTGGATACTAGTATAGGTGGCCCGATGAGGAAGCCAAGGAGACATCCGAAATCTGGACTTTAGCAGCTATTAAAACAAATCTTTCCGTCATTCTAGAGTGACCACGCATTATGAAAGATGGTTGTATTGTAGTGTCTATTTAGTTGCACCACAAGTTGGAAAAAGAGCTGACATTGGACTGAAGCCATGACGGAAGATGAAAGCGTTCAGAGTTCAGGAGGTTTTACATTACAGGAGTTGCAAGACAGGTTTTGGCCATTTGTTTGTTCTTTATGAATTATCTAGCTGTGGTTGCACATTTGATTTTGTCATTCTTGAAATGCACAGTTGTCAGTATTGTGAGATAATTCGTCCCTGTATAACACCATATCAAATACTTCCGAATCAGTCTGTTTGACTTTCTACATATTTGTTTGTTTCATGAATTTACCCCAGTGTAAACTTTCATGCATTTGTCTTGATTTCATAATTAGCATTCCCTTATTAATTATTTACCAAGTGTTTCTTCTTTGTTCTTTTTAGGATTCATTCACCTTGGGAGAACTGCAAGGTTGTGACAGATTCTGCTTCCCATCCAGAACAAAACTCCCTGTGGTAAAGTTAAGCAATTATTGTGTAAATAGAGCTGTTGGGCCTGACAAAAACATGGAAAATTACTTCTTGGAAACACCACTTTTTGTTACCAAAAGTATCAAGAGAATGCCAGCTTGTATTTCACTATCTAGACTCTATAAGAGCACATCCTGTGATGGGATGTTATGGAGGTCAGTGGGTGCGGACCTGGCTTTATAATGAGCAGTATTGAGTGGCTCAGCATGCCAACGGACTGAGGTCAGAGGAGACTTTACAAGCAAACACTTAAACCTCAGCAGGGCAGCTTTGATAAGGATTGACCCATCTAAACACTGCACTTATTAATAAAGAAGGTGCCAGGCAGAGAGTGACGCAGTAAATACCTGTGAGCACATCATGTGTCTGTGTCTTGTGTTTGTGTGTATGTGTGTGTACACCCACATGTAGGCATTGTTTGGCACTTGAAACACACTTTGTTATTATAAGCCCATTATGCTTAAAACACCAACTAATAAATCTGTATGAAACTGACTGATTAATGGCTGTGACAAAGTGCCGCTCTTAACCATACACAATGCATACATGTTACTACTGTAAACAAACGCTGGTTTGCTAAGCTGTACCTGTTTCATCAGAAAACATTGGCCAACTCAGCTATTTTTTAAACTGCTGGTTTGGCCTGACCTGCTTTCTTTTGTATTTCCATCTAACAGTCTGTACTTTCAGGAAACTCTAAGTGACAATTCAAAAACAAACACATGTTAGTTCTTTTTTAGTCTGTAGTGTTATTTTTCTATCCAATGATGTCATCATAACCATAAATATCATGGTTCCCAGAGGATGAATCATGATGATTTTAGTGACCCCCTTGACCTTTGGTTTGTGTGTGCCACAGAAAGGTCAAGGTGGTGGTAACAACAAACCTCATATTTTAAAAACAAATGGCAGCATTTCATCTACATTTCCTATTGATATTCAACAAGCCCAGAGGATGAAACTGTATTTTCCATTTTGGTCACCCCTTAAGTTTTATCTTAGGAACAATGTTAGGAGAAAAAATGTCACATAATCTTTCACACTGGATATATTTGTGGCTTGATTAAAATAATACCCATGAAATATTTAAAGCCCATCCTTGTACCTTAAGAGGATAAATCCTTTTGATTTGAATGGTGTCGTGGGTTTTTCTTTAGCACCCCCCTCAGGACAAACATCTTCTTTGGACCCACCTCTGGCTAAGAATAGCTACATTGTCAGCATGGTGTTCACTCAGTCCAATAGTTTCATATTTTCAGGTGTAATGAACACAATATCCTCCAGGGTATGCCAAACAAAGACAAACAATCCTGAACAAACATGTCTTTTAGCTGGTGTTGGTGTGTGTGCGCACATGCACGGCTAGACACATGTGCTCACAGACATATGTGTGCTCGTGAGTGTGTGTGTGTGTGTGTGTGTTAGCCTGTCTGTTGTACAACAAGCACTGGAGCAAGACTGGACCCAGCTGTCAGGCCACCGCTGTCACAACCAATAATGATTACCCTCTCCCTGCTCCTCAATTCCTGCTTCATAACCACAAACGCAGGGGAGATACGCCCCTTTTAGGAGAACAATGCATCCATGAGTGGGCCTCATCATCGCACCAGCCCACTCTTATCAGCCCTCTGAGGACCCACCAGACCCCATCGCTCTATGTGTTTACGTGTGGGTGGATATCTGCTAATCTTTGTGTATCTGTCAGATTTTTTCCAATGAGCACCCAACATTCCCTCTCCAGACCTAGTATGATTCAAGCCCTTCTGGCAATGGCAGATTATATACCAATCAATACATATGGTCTGCAGATTTCATATAGCACAAAAAGAGCAGAGCGCTCTTCAAACTATGCTCCCTCACAGTTAAGGTGACGTACATCGTGAAGGGAGTAACGTTGAACTTCTCCCTGGCTTTTTTTTAATAATCCATGACTCAAAAGGACACGGAGTTCAGCACATGTCAGGCTTCGCAAACCGCTTCCCACTTCTCAAGCAGCCACATTAGCGGACTTAAACAATATGCACATCGCTCATCGGTATCATTTGGTGGGATTGGGTAGCCATTAGAGCATATATTAAAGAGGCCTCATAGCCTGTCAGCCTTGCCTGCCCATGTCTAATGAAATGAGCGCCCCAGAGCAGCAGTGGATTAGGAACACAGGCAAGAGAGTATATATTCATGTATATATACACATGATTATATATTGGAAAAGTGTCTGCATGCTATTCCCCAGGTCCCTTTAAGCCTCCTGACCGGCAAAGCATTCAGGCCCCGTGTGGGAAGGCGGAAGAGGAAAATCACTAATGCTCTTAGCATCAAACAATAAATCCTGAAGTTATTTGCCACCATGTTTAATTAAATATTTGGAGAAGAAAACCCTGTGATTGATTCACCTTCTGCATTGATCCAACATCGATTGTGCTCCTTTTTGTTGCCCCAGCTGGTTTAATGCTAAATGGTGGCTGAGTCGCTGGAATAAATTGTTAGCAAGCACCAGAGCAGAAACAAAAATGAACTATGTGTCATGTAAAAGTACGTCCGTGCCTTTGGGGTTCAGTTTCTGTGCCACAAGCCGGTGGGCAGTGTGGTGCGTGCAAGGAACATATTCGTATTAATAGTGAAACATTTGTCGATTTTTACTTTTGTAATATTTTTGAATAGTTGTATTGTTTATTCAATATTTTTCTCGACACACATTTAAAGTATTGATTAAGTATTTAGTAAAAATAC
>NW_011358154.1:32100-102100 GCF_000735185.1 Notothenia coriiceps | reverse complement strand
GTGCGCTTGGGGAGGGGAGGATGTTCAGATGGGTAGAGAGCAGGTCACCCGATCGCTCATACACATACTGTCAAAGCAGATTCATTTGTTCACAAAATGGGTGATGTTGTGTGAGGTTATTGATTTCCGCATGCCATCTGTCTTCTCTGAGGCTTTGGCAAGCGGACTCTGGCACTACCAGCCTCAGGTTCACATATTAGTCTCCACAGCTCAGGTGGACAGGAGGGAGATGTGCAGCAGGTACTGGACACACATGACTTGAAGTGACACCTGACACAATGATTTCTGTGTCAAGCTGACCATAGAAAACATTACAATGGTGTAGGCTAGTTGGTGTTTTACATGCACAAATTACGTGGTTTTTTATTTAGAAATATACAGCAAAAAAAATATTTATGTTATGTGGCTTTTTAGGTGAAATCTTTTTTTTTTTGGCTTAGTTTTTTTTTTTGTATGTATTTCTGATTAAAGGTGGGGTAGGTAATTTACTTCAGAACCACTTTTTGTTATATTCTATGGAATGCTCTTAACATCCCGATAGCAATGAATACATTAAGTGCTTTGACAATAAATATATACAAATATTTCATCTGTGGAAGCCCGTAGCGCTGTAAAAAAGCACGGACCAAATCATCCTGAGCCGGCCCGGCTAAAATGAGTCTGACTGGATGGCCTACCTGCCATCTCGTGCACAAACTTATCTCGTGCCCTCATTGGTCATGTGCTCGTTCGTGTGTGTTGGAGGAGGGGCTCTGTAAGGAAGTCTGAAGGAAGGAGCAGATTTTTTCCGGCTGTGTACTTTCAAATTCTAGCGCACTCGAGCTGGTTTCTCCATTCTTACCTACCCTACCTTTAAGAGAGAGTTTATAGCTATTGCTAATTTCCAACTCTTACTTAAAATATTTAGATTTCAATATGATAAAGTATACTATAGGAAAAAGGAAATACAACAAATTAGTGGTCACATATTAAACATACCACAATTGTGCAATACAGATACATAAACAACAATACTCCCTGGTAATTTACAGCAAGTCTTTGTCAAATGTAATAAAATGTATTTGTAATACATAGCAATAAAAAGAAACACTGTAAGTCAAAAAGCCATGCATTTGAGGGAAATTCCATGCTGCAGGTGGTGATTAACATCTAATTTGTCACAAACACCTGCATACACAAGTTCAGGCCCTCCCTCGATCTCCTCCTCTCACTAACTAGTCTCGAAGTCACAGTGTACCTCCATGTTGAGCTCTGGAGTGTGGAGGGCAGGCCTTCAAACATGGGGCCCAGCTGCTGCTGTGTATTTTTGTCAGCCAACACACACACACACACATTGGCATCCCTTGGTGTTTACTCTTGTGGAGGGCACATGTTACTGGGTAAATTATCATTGCGACGGTAAACAGTGTTTTTATGAGGGAATGTAGCTTGGTTGTTATATTTGAAGTCTGTGCTTTGTATACTAGTGTGCTATTAGGACAGATTGAGGATGTTTGCGCCTGGTGTCTGCACTCCGCCCATGTGGGGTACACACACTCACAAACACAGAGACACACACATGCACTCACAGTGACAGGCTTGGTTGTAGTTTTGAGTCTTAAAATGCTCTCTTGTTGTTATCATCATAGGGAAAAAGAAAAACATCAGAGCCTAAGGAGTGTTTGTCAGTGTCAAACTCATGTCAGTCTCAGGGTAAATGCAGATGAACAGCAACAGCAGGGGAGGAGAGACTGAACTTCCAAGTGCAGACGAGAAATATAACACACTGTGAAAAATATATGTTGTGTGCTTCAGTACGGCTGCAGTCAATGGAGGGACTAGCGTTTAATACACACTGATTGGGCATGCAGACATGAACACGATGTCTGGTAATTGCTTTACATTCTTTGCAGCCGACTCATGATATCGCTTGATAACAAGGTAATCAGATAATGATAGAGTCAAACAGATGAATGGGTAGGAGATAAAGGACTGGTACTTTAAGGTCTTCACTTTTCAATTAAACTCATTTGAACCGTGGAAAACGGTCTCACACATTCTGCTGACACCAATCTTGGTAACATCTCGCTCGGCTCCAGACAGTGAGTTTGTGACAAACAGCCACAAGTATTTCTCTGAGGGGAGTCTTATTAAAGGTTATTAGTGGGTTCTTTCTTTCAAAGCTCAAAGAAAATGTCTTTTTACGAATGATCACATTGGATACACGTTTGGGGTGTGTCAGGTTATTAAAATCTAATTTATTAAAGATAATTATGTACGAGAAATGCGGCCCCCATTGGTGTGATATATTGAATAACAATTAAGCGGCTGCTGGTTTGATTGTCCGGTCACTGCAGTCATCTTCACATTTTAGATTCACCCATTCTCAACTGATAGAGTGCTCCATTTCCTCTATGAATGGAGGAAAGGAGGGAATAATGATGATGACATTCTTCCCACTTTTCTATTTTTTTGAGCCCCAATTACCCACTAATGCGTGATAAAAGCAGAAAAATGGACAGTCGTTATGTGTGGTGCCTTCCACAATGGCAAAAATCATTCTTTCCCAGCCTCCCGTTCTTTTGGAGGGGAATAATCATGTTTCGTCCCAAACACCTGCGCTTCAGTTGCCCTGACCTGCCGCCCAAATGAGTGCAATTAATGACAATTACCCTCCAGGTGTCACAACATAGACATGTACTGATAGGGGCCTATCTGGAGGGAGCACGCGCTTGTCCTCCAAGTAAATATGTAATGATAACAGCTGTAACACAGTGGGGAGGAGGGGGGCACAATTGCTACCAGTGCAATCTATTTGTGTTTGCCGCAGCTCAGCACCACATTAACCAGTCCAGACAAACCAGAACGGATAGACTTGGATTCTCCCCGTGGGACAGAGGGGGAGTTAACTGGAGGTGTTGGACTTCCTGATCACATGAAGATAAAGGCAGATGTGGTCTAGAAATGGTTTCTGTTTTCGGATTTGTGCCATGGGGGATCAAACAGAATTGGTAAGACAAGGGTGTATTTCAGCTTAAAGGGTATTTCCGGTCTTATTGTTATATGTTTGGCCACCAGTGATGTTGATAATAAAAACAACGCAGTTTTCATCCTGCGATCTGGAAACGCAGCAACATTACTTTAGTAGTCATGGTGAAGCAAGAAACACGAGACAATCACTCACGCTTGAATCAAACCCCCATTTTCACCAACTCTATATCAAAAATATAATTAAAGGCAAATGGTAAATACATTGCCAAAACTATCTGTTGTAAAATTTCTCACAGATTACCGAATAACTGGCTGATTCAACTTCTGCCATGCTTTTGTAGTTGTGCAGACAAAAACACACAATTCTTTGCAAAGCGTGTTTTGTATGTTAAGATTTAATATGTGCAAAGTTCTGTTTTACTGTCCGATAAGAGCGTTATTAGCCAAGTACAGTCTCTCGTGAAGTTCCGAGATCCCTTCAAATACTCAGATACAAAAAATATCAAAATAATCCCACATTGAAATGGATTATTATCCTCGTTTAACCACCTCTGTAAAAAGGTTTATTAACTCTAATGTATGTTTACACTTTGATTGTGTCGAAACATTAACACCAGTATGTGTTGTAGAAACAATAAAGAACAGGGGCAATCTGTGAATACCGTGTAATCAAATATGGGCCTGATACTGTGTGCACACTCTAAGTGTTAGCTGCCATAAAAGCCCAGGCGTTTAGCCAATTTCCCTGTGTGAAGTGAGATTTCTCAGGTGCAGAAGTCAACTTTAACCCTCCTCCTCCTGTGGGTTCACCGTCCTCTCCCTCTGAACCAGCATTAGCATAAAGGCATTAAAATGTGAATAGGAATTAATTTGGACTTTCCCCTCCATAGGAATTAATGGAAGTTTGTTCTGCCCGTACCCCTCAGATGGCTTGCGCTCCTCCACAGTCCATAAATATTAATATTAATACGGCATCGCATTTAAAGGTAGCGCTTGGCTGAAGCCGTATACAGAATATTATTAGAGATCACGATACGTTTCTCATGAGAAGTACAGCTGAGTGAATGCATTGCCTTGCCGTTGTGATCTGTAAAATCCAATCTTCATACAGCACAAAAAGTTATTTTCAGAGAGACGGAAGATTAACAGGGCCGAATGGCTGCTGTCTAAAGCCATTAGGCAGGTGGGGATTTCTTTCTCCACGCTGAGTTGAGAGAGAAGAGCCCACATCGTCTGCTCTATCAAAGTACTGATTCACAGTCGCACCTCTGTAGTGATATTATCATGCCCGAGTAGATCATCTCGGCAGATAACTATTATCACCGTCTCACCGCACCGCTCCAGTCTACTCACCCACATAATACAGACCACAGAAGTTTTTGACACTCTACCAAATCACTATATTCACCTGCTTTCTTTTCTTGCATGGTCTTTGTCACTTTCCTGTGTGTGGTTGTATCACACATCTTCAACAGCAGTGAGGTTACTGCAAAGCTGGGGCCCCTGAACCTGGGTTTGTATAGTGTACATCTGATATATGGAAAGGGACATTACTAGATATTGGTTTGTTAGCATGCAGGGTTCAAGCACATCACGTATGTCCATAGTGCAAAGTAATTAAGTACATTTACTTAAGTACTGTACTTAAGACGAGACACGGCAGGCAAACACATCGTGAGACATTTCTACAGTAGCTGATACCTTTAAGTTAAAAAAATTAACCTATTCACCTGGGGTGTCTCGCCTTAAGTACAAGTTTGAAGTACTTGTATTTTACGTGAGTATTTACATTTTCTGGGTTTTTAAACTTCTACTACTTCTTGGAAGCAAATATTGCACTAAATGTATTTAACACCCATATTAGGCTAACTAGTAACTATTTACATATAAAACACATGATATGCCAAATATGATGGAGGACTGTACAGTATCTAAAATAGTTGGAACAATGCAAACTACACCATTACAATAATATGACATGTATTATTTTATGATAACAACTGAATAATATAATATTATTTTACAAAATATTACTGTACAAAAATCCATTCTGCATACTGAGGAATTTTAGGTTTGATACTCAAACAATTGAAAGAGTTGACTTTAATTATTTTTATTTTGTCAACATATTTGACATACTTGTATTAGGATAGTTGAAAACAATAATTATAAGTTCAATTTTTTAAATGTATTTAAACTTAATAATATAGCTTTTAACTAACAGACTAATACAACAACGTGGAACCTGTTGACAAAATAAATGTAATTAGGGTCAACATATGAAGTACATTTTGCTCATAATACTTTTGTTCTAATACTTTTACCTAAGTAGAAGATCGAAATACTTCCTCCACTGTTCGTGTCACTTTTGTTCATTCCTTTCTCTGCCTGACTGATAGTTGCATCACTTTGTGAATATACTGCCGTTACTGTTTTGGTCCATCTCTGTTGAGTTGTCTGAAACAAAGAGTGGAGGTTGTTTCAAAAATATTCAGCAGGTCCTCTGCTCTCCTCTGTCTCCCCGCTTGAGGAGTGCTGATGCTGACAGGTTACAGTGGGCAAGGTGAGACACGTTAGTGCCGAGCCCAGTGAAGGAGGGAGGAAAGAGCTGGCTTCAAAGTCCCAGTGTGGGGGTGAAAGCCGCATGCTGCCACCCCAGCAAGCTCAGTCAACAGCACCGCCTTTAATCTTTGCTCTGTAATCTTTACTCCTCTCACATTTAGTCAATACACTCTCACTTTGTTCTTGGAGGAAGTAGGGTGTGAGTGAGAGTGTATGGTGTAAAAGAAAAGAAAAGCACAACACAATACACAAATCAATTACCAGGGGTATAGTGGGTATGGCCAGCTTGACATAAGGTCAATACCATTTACATGCTGAATGATAATGGGCACAGGCATGTTTCTTTTAAATGCTAAGCGTTGTGACATGGTTGTAAAACTGTTGACAAGAGCAGAAGGCAAGTACTTACAAGACTATACATCAGGATATTGTATACAAAACTGATCAGATAACACAAAATAGGAACAAATCAAATATAAAAATCACCTGGATTTTCTTTCACCATAACGACAGATTATATAATATAATTGTGCTCAGGTTTAAAAAAAAAAAACAACAGTTGTTTTTAGCATAACATCAGTGAACTGCGTTAACACTACCAGCCTGTGTTGTGGAGGCGTGCATGTTGTGGTAAGCTCTGTAAGCCAGGGTTATATCCATGCATCAGGTCAGTCCTGTAGCGGGCCGGCCTGGGTCGGCCCACTCCCCTCTGAGAGCCCTCTCATCAAGCAGGCTGCTCCTTTGCCGCCCTCTTCCCCACAATCCCCATAAACTCTCATAATTGCCACATTAAACTTGAGTTTATTATTTTTCTCCAGGTGCAGGTGTGCAGATGATATGAGCCCCAGGTTGCATTTACATACAAATTGAAGGTTTTTATTAATCAGCCAGGCAGCAGGAATCAAACGGCAACACTCCATCAGCCCTTTAAATACATTTGGTGACATTTTTACCCGGCATTAGCATGATAGGGCAAGCGGAGTATAATGTACCAATGATTGCTTTTCCATTGAAAGCACAAACGGTTTCATTTTTCCTGTCATCTCAAATAAGTGTTAAAGAGGGTTTGGAGGCTATTGTGCGAGTGCCGTATGCTGGGGACTTGGGACCGCTGATGGCCATATTAAATAACCATTAGTGCCTGAGCTTAGATCATTGTGGCATCCGCCTCCTCTGAATTTATCCTGTGATTTGAAATGAAGGCAAGCTGTGCCAGCTTTCATAAAGTGCTCCAGCCCTCTCCATTTTTCCTCAAACTAAATGCATTACAACGGTAATTTTGTGACTGTTAAGATAACTAGCGTTAACAAGCACTTAATTAAAATGTACAATAAATAGCCGTCTGCAGCCTTATCTCCCCTCCAGAGCGACGCTGGTAGGAGGCTCCAATGCTCAGGCCGGCTGTTCCCCAGCTCGTTTGCAGATTAATTGCTTTTCTGTCTGGCGAAGCCTGCCTCTTCTGCAGCCAGATCGTAAATAGCCAGATAGGGAGTTTATCAATCAGGGCTCTCTACCTCACTGATCTCCCCCACACAGCCGTGTCTGTCTGTCTGACTGTCTGTCTGTACGTACATCTCCTGCTACCAAGCACTCTCCATAAACAAACTTCCAGAAGATTCTAACAAAATCTATGTTATGTTTTTGCTTTTTTTTTTGCTATGTCTTTGGTGATCAAGCATGTACCTTATTCTGTCCCTCTCTGCTCTGTATGGAGACGTATGCAGCACGATTATCCGTGTTAGCAATGGAACAAATGCAACTTTGTTGATACAGGGCTTATGTTTTTGTAACCTTTACTCACACCATATTTATGCCCGTCTGTCTACAGGCTTATACCCACTTTACGGCAGAGCATTTTGAGCCTGTTTATGTGTATACTGGGTACAAATGGGCCTTGAGTGTATCGCAGAGGTTAATCAAACACAAGCAGCACATAAAAGTAGCCAGGGGTTGTGTGAGACAGGACAGAAGCGAACAGAGAGTATTTACAGTAATAAAAGTTAACAGCGGTCAGCCCCTTGGGATCGCATTACTCCTCAGACATGTGGCTGCAGCTCTCTGCTCGCAGCTTTATGGACGTTAGGCCCTTGGTAAGCAACCTGCAAACCTCCTTGTTTTTCAAAGGGAAGAAAAGAAAACACGTAAAAGCAAACTCTCCTGCCCATTGCCTGCCGCCCTCCTCCCACACTGAAGCTCCCTCTCCACTGCCGGTGTCCCACCCTTAACCCCTGGATGATAAATCTGCCTACAGAAGCTGTGAGGGGGAAGCTCCCCATGCTGGAAGACCTGCATGTGTCCTCCATGACACATCCTGTTTGTGTAGTCAGGGCTTCAACCAGTGATCTTTACACTCATAATTCACATAAATGACAACACTGGCTTGCTTTCTATTTGTATATATAGTATTGTAACGGTTTGTTGGGCATAAACCTGCTAATCTATCTATTAAGCTAAACACACTACGAAAACACATTGTAGAATAAATGTGTCAGTCAGAAGATATACTTTCAATATTGCAACTAGCTTTCATTACCATATTTATTTGCTTTTGGTTTTGCAGTGACCCTAGCTTAAGTCTGCAGTAAATAAGTCAATGTATGTCTAAGTATGTTTTTTGCTTTTCCAACTGAAGTGTGTTGAATAAACATTCATTTTCCAGGCAGGTTTAAACAAACATGTCCTTGCACTTGTCACATAGATTTCCCACAATGGCAAGGGTAATTGTTGTGTTTCCACAGTTTCTCTTCAATCTTGACTGACTAAAGGAAATTGGAAATGATGATTGTGAAGCGACTTCTTTGCCAATGTAACACCCTGTCAGGGGCCTGTGGGGGGTTTCAGGGCTCTCTGTTCATATTTTACTGTGTGAAGAGACTGTCAAATCTGTGAGAGCCGGTTATGCTAAAAATGAATTAGTGGCCACGCAAATGTTCCTGCTGCATCCCAACGGTACCATGTTAAGGGAGAGTGCGGACAATCATGGTGGTCCGAGGGCCTGTGGGGCTGTCTGGCAGGCAGATTAGGGGAGCAGCCATTTGACAGTGATGCTACAGTTATCAGACCCACTTTAACCAGAGTGATTTATAACGTGAGAACATGATGAATGTAGTTCTGAGCAAGGTAGCAGGTGGGTGGGAACTAGCCTGAAAGGAAAGGGGGAAAGTATATGGATCTGTCCATTAGAGGCATCCCAGTAGGGGGAAAGAAGGACAACAGCGAGGAAGCTATGATCACAGAGAGCAGGGCATCCTGCGCCCTCCACCTTAGCTGTCGTAAATCAGCCAGCGAAGGCCTCTCTGCCCTCTGGCCCATGCTCCTGTCTGTCTTAACCTTTGTCCCTCAGAAAAATACGTATTCCTTACCTAATATCAGAACGTGTTTTCTAAACTGCGTACCATTACAT
Source organism: Notothenia coriiceps (assembly GCF_000735185.1). NCBI lineage: Eukaryota > Metazoa > Chordata > Actinopteri > Perciformes > Nototheniidae > Notothenia > Notothenia coriiceps. The sequence continues at coordinate 93,165 of NW_011358154.1, read as the reverse complement.
CTCTGTCTGTCTGTGACAAAAGCACAATGCAACTACTTCTAGGACTAGACAGACAGAACCATGACGAACTAGGCAGCTAAAACAAAAAAAAGAACAAAAGACAACTCGGAAAGTACATGGGGTTCTCTGTCACTGTAAAATAAATACACATGAAATATTTCCTGCCCTCTGGCCCATGCTCCTATAAGTTTCTAACATGTCTACTGAAATGTTGTTGTTCCCACTGCTACCGTGTAAAAGTCTAAAAAAGTTTCCCTGACCTGATTTGAACTTTATCAACAAGTAAGAGAAGTTCTGTTCTTTGAAAACAGGTGTTCATCTTAGGGATTCATTTCCGAGCTATGATACTGTACCACGATTGGCCAATGCCATCGCTTCTTATCGTGACCCTCTGTTGTGACAGCCACAGTGGATACAATCAATACATATATCAACAGTGGCCTAAGTGGGTCAACAGAGGAAGATAACACATCTTTCAGGGAGCTGCAGTGGCCACACGAGAGTTTATGGAAAACAAAGGGCTATTGTAATAGATTTTGCTCGACTTTTTCTTGTTATTGTTTGGACCTCGGGGAGGAAATTAAGTTATAAATGGAAGTAGCATTTCTACTACCACACAGACTCATACATCCATATATGCTGTGCCTCAGAGTGAGTCACCTGTCACTTTGCAGGTGCTGGCTATGCATGATTTGTGTGGTGGGCCCCCTGTATAAATCCCCCTGGTCTCCAGCGACAGTAATTCAACACAGCGTATACTTTCCATAAATAATTTGCTGCTCATTGATTTCCAATGCGGGAAGAGAAAAATGCCGGATACACCTCAAGGGGCTGTGGATGTATCTGGTGCTCACTTTTGTGGTCAAAGTTGTGACAGCCAGAAGCCCATATGTTGTGATCGAAAGATCCAGATTTATTGTCCTTTGGAGGCCCACTTGTCAGGAATAGGGACATCAAACACAGCCTGGGGTCACTGTTTGTGTGTTTTGAGGGCAGTACTGGTTGTTCTTAAGGATAACATTTTGGGACCATAAACAAGTCACACTTAAAATATGCATTAGATCTTGCCATGTTATTATTATTATTATGTAATTTAGAAACAATTGTGCCGTGAGACAGAGACCCAGTGCAGCTCCAAACTTAAATTATACTGGCTTATAATATAATATTCGGCAAAGAATGAATGGTGAATGTTAAATATTCATTCTTCTTAATATAGTAAACTGTATGTTGGATTCATGAGTTTGAGAGCTTATCAGAAGCCAAAAGCAGTGCGTTCTATTTCTATTACTATTCTATTACGAAACCGATAATCCAACCCAAGGTGAGAGCATCAACCACAACATCCCTATCAACATTTAGATATCTGTTCAATATTTTTTACAATGTTTTTTTGGTATTAATATAACATTTTTGCGATTCCAGAATAGAATAGAATCACTCAGTTCCACAAAGACTCGCTAAGTCCAGTGGACCCACTGTAGATGACCAATGAGACCAGGTTCGTTAAGAGCCACCAAAGGATGACCCCCCCCTGTACAGGCAGAGAGGGGCCACTGTTGTTAGGTGATTTGGTGGGGCCATTTCGTTGTAGTGTCACCTTCTGACTGATCAAGTTGTTGATTGGGCTGTTTGCCGGCAGCTCAGAGAGGGAAGGCAGGAATTGATGAGGTTTAATTGGTCTGTCTCCTGTCAGCTGTCATTAGTTCCTCATTTAACACTATCTGATGGTGTGAGTCCATTGCACCTACAGGGGCTTGATTATGTGTGTGAGGGTGAGAGAGAGAGTGCTACAGAGAGACATTAGACACCTATATATGTGTGTGTGTGTGTGTGTGTGTGTGTGTGTGTGTGTGTGTGTGTGTGTGTGTGTGTGTGTGTGTGTGTGTGTGTGTGTGTGTGTGTGTGTGTTGCGTTATTGAATCTAAGTGTTATCTTGGCGCACCTCAGGGTGTGGTGGTGGTGATTCCTTTGTGATCAATATTGAGAAATCCCATCAGAGCAGTGCACACTCATGTCACCTTTTTTCCACTAAGGACCCATGATCAACTTGTTTTTCCCAGCACACCGCTGGCTTGTGTGGGACACTTTTGTTTGCAAAACAAAACATTGTGTGTGGACTTCTTTATGTAAGGCATGTATGGTGTAACATATCATAACATGTCAGACTCCCATTGTTAGGTTCACCTTGTACCTAATGTTACCAATATGTCTGATCTTAACAAACATCTAGTAAAACTAGTATTCTAAGTGTTTCTGAAACATCAAAAAAACCTAGGTGTTTAATTAATATGTTGACTGTATTAAAAGTATTTTAACTCATGGAAGAGGTCGGTCACAGTTAAAAGATGACCTTTCAGAAAAGGTAACTCACATGGTTGTTTACCCTCTTGGCTAAAGTCTATAATGATTGTAAAAACGTTTATTCCAAGGACTAAAATTGACCGTTTAGTACCCAAAAGATCATGTATCCTGTTGGCTTTGAAACCAGTTCTGTGGGACACTTTAATCGTTTGACATTTAGTGTGAAGGCATAATTATAATAATGAATGATAATCATCATTGCCATCTCTATCTCGCATCGTTGCTATATGACAAAGATACCGTCAAAACCTTTCTTTAACGATGATGCCATATTGTTAGCGCAAATTAGCATGTGTAGATGCCCATACCTCCCATCATGCCTTGCCCTGTGAGTGACAGCTGTTAAGACGCCTTCGACATGGTAGTGAGAATTGGTGTGGACGTGGCGGCGAGCTGTGGAATTCTCCGCTGCTGCTCGCTGAGGGCTCTCCGAGGGCTTGGGTGTCACTCCAGTGACGGCCTAAGAGCCATTAATTTTAGCCTCTGGAGTGGCTGTCGTAACAAGATCCCACACCCCCCCTACCTCGCAGCGAGGCTCCTAAATATACATTTATTTTCGGAGGGAGTCCCCCCTCGTCAGGATATGATGGATGTTAACTAATCGGATGGCGTGCAAGTGTATGTCCACAGTCAGGCCCCTCTACATTGAGTGGCTGGTGTAAATCTCCGCAAGGGCGCTTTGTTGGGGTCTTGTCTTTGGTAAGGATCTCAGAGATATGATACCCTGTGCTGTTGCTGCCTGAGTGGGTCTATCTTAAGACTCCACATGGAGGTCTGGCATTCAGCTAAGTCTCTATGGGGTTTGGAGGCAGCCCTCCTGATGCCTGCCTGCAGCCTACAGTTACTCCATGAAACACTCACCATGTGCTCCTCATCTATTCTTGCCTCTGGATGGCACGGACCCACGCACAAATCTAGATAAGCAGTCTTTCCGCTTGGCTCTGACGATGGTGCAAAAAAAGTACCATTGTCATTTAATTACTGAGCTTGGATGTTGACTGGGGATAGCCATCATTACAATGTCTCCAGATATCTGCTACAAGACCAGTACTTATCTGTACTTATATGTTTTTCCAGTCTGTTAACATGTCCACAAGCCTAAGGTGCCGTATAGGGAGCTTTCCGGTATTTGCCTATCCCCTCCGACAAGCTGCTTCCTCCTGTGACTGGGTGCTGGATGCTGGCTGGGTGGGGGGGGATAAGCAGGGCTGCTGCTCACAGGCTCCATGGGGGGAGATCCTGGCAGCTCCTGGGGCACGGCAGATGGTTCAGGGCAGGATGGGGCTTCCTGGCCTGACTGTCTTTGACCTGCGGTGGGGGAGAAGAAGAAGAAGAAGAAGTAAATGTCTACGGCAAGAACACACGCTGACTTTTCCTTAATCCGCCATCTTTAAACTCTCCAACAGGCACCATACATTGTGAGGCAGACCTGTGATGAAATACCTCGAATGGATTGGTATGATAATAACTTCAGCTTTACACATTCCCTCTGATTTCCTAAACAATACACAGACAATGTGACAGCGCTGTTTCAGGCCAAGGCTCCATTTTTACCTCCTATCTATGTGTCTAAACCTCCCTCTCCTCCAGCTCTGCTGTGAGATGCAGTATTAAAAGCCTTAGATGGAAAGAATAGAGAGGGGAGAGAGATGGGGATGGAGGAGGGGGTAGGTGGTGTTGTCTAAGTGAAGAGCGTGGTGTGTCCTGGAGGATCTAATAAGCAGGTTGAAGCCTGATAAGGATAAGCTGTCCCTCTGGCTCTGGGGAGCCTTGTTTTCAGCCCCCCCCTCCTCCTCCTGTTCTACCCTCCTTTCCCTCCACTTTCCAAGATGTACTTCTCTGAAAACAAGGAGAGCAAAGAGTAATCAAAAGACAGGAAACAGATGGAGGGAGAGAAAGATGGGCATGGTCAATGGAAGAAGGGAGCAAATGAGAAAGTAGAAAAGGGAAACGCTGGGTAGGTGGATGGAATAAAGGCAATAGAGGGCAATTAGAAAGTGAAGAAACAGGGAGGGACAAGGATATAGAACAACAGAGATGGACAGAGGACTAATGATAGGGTAAGAGAGGACAAGGAGGTGTGGATCCAAAAAGGTCAATGGAAAGAAGAGGAGGGGTATAACCAGCAGTGGCATTGGAAAACAGAAAGGGAAAGAAGCAGCAAAAGGGAGATGAGTTAAAAGAAGAAGGAGAGAGAGGAGATGTGAAGAAGAAGGGAGGAAGTTGAGAGGACAGAGAGCTTATAAATGGGCTGAAAGGGACCTGCTGGTGTGTCAGAGCTTCAGATCCCACCCCCTCCCCTGGGGAAAAAGGAGAGAAAGGAGAGAGGAGAGACATTGACCTTGCATTATTTATGCTTAGCGCTATTGGCCCAGGCAGACGCTGCTTCCCATTGTGTCTTCATAATGAGCAACCGCTATGAAGCTAAGGAAGAGGAAACACAACCAGGAGGGCAGTCTGTGTGTTGTTAGTGTGAATGTGTGTGTGTGTGTGTGTGTGTGTGTGTGTGTGTGTGTGTGTGTGTGTGTGTGTGTGTGTGTGTGTGTGCACGCTGAGGAGGTGGGAGGTCATTATAGTGTAGCGTGCAGACAGTTTAGTGAACATCAGGGGCACAAGGGAGCCTCCAGTATGTGGGCAGGTAAAGACACACACACACACACACACACACACACACACACACACACACACACACACACACGTAAACACATTATGTGCTAAGCTAATCAGGCAGGCAAACGCCACACAGACAGACAAACACACATTTGACAAAGGAATGAAAAATAACACTTACACACACAGGTACAAAAGTTTGCATTGCAGTGAGACAACATAAAAGACTTATGTATCGGAAAAACAAATACCAAACACAAATGTTAGGGATTTAATTTACACAGTTCACATACACATACAGGTATGTAACAGTCTACTGTGTAATATCTATTTTAAGAAAACAGGGTTGGGATGTCACCAATATTTTTATTTTTCATCCTTTGTTTTGTTCATTATTGCTTTACTTTAGCCTTATTTGTTTGCATGCTCTGTAATGTTATAATTTCTTAAAATGGAAATATACATTTATTTAATAATGGCTAATTGCTTGAAAAAAGACAAAACATACTTAACAGAATACATTTAGACGGGGAAAATATATTTTTCAAATGCAATGCATAGCCACTGGTTGTTTATATACTGACAGTATTCACTGTAAGCAGTTTTATGGCTGAAGTGATATGTTAACCCAGCTTTCAGCTCTTTGGCCCCAGAGATAAAGAGGGCAACTGATCAGAGCTATTATCCATTCTGCAGTGAATCAGGAAGATAATGGCCTATCTGTCAGCATGGGGCCGCCATAAAGCCATTAACACCTTTTGTTGTTCCCCTCCTGTTCTCCCAACGTGCTGGGCAGTTCAAAAAGGCAAACGAGGCAATCTGTTAGCTTCGCTTAGCCCCTTCATTCCCCCTGCTCCAACGTGCACACACTCACTGACAAGCAGACACAGCTACGTAGAAACATTAATGATTTGGTCCAAACTGATCTCATGTATTTATATTGAGCTGAAATGTTTGGATAGCAGCCTTATTGCATCTCAAATGCATCCGAAGTGACCACTTGGGGCTTTATTTCACTTGCCTTTTTGTAAAAAGTAACTTGCAGCAATAAAGCATCTGCATGCGGCCAAAAGAGGTATGAAATTCAAAACCATAATGCAATGTCTTCATAATTGGAGTGTTGCATGCTACCTGCCTACTTCAAAGTTGACAAGGCTCTCTCTTAAATTAAAAAAACTTAATTTTCTGTCGACATGAATGTTGTGAACCTCAAATTCTTAGATTGTTGCATAAAACAGTCTTGGTTGTTAGAACTGTTTAAAGCTATAAAAAGAAATTGGATAAACACCCCCTAATTTTAGCATTTGAAAGGCTAGCGTTACCATTTAACGCTGTTTGAACCAGACTTCTAAAAGACTATATATTGGCCTGTAGAAAGACTAAGACACATGGAAGCACATACACACGCACTTATCTGACATTAGAAGTCTTTATTGTCCTTTGAAGTTTTAAAGCAGTCAAATTAGCATTGATGAAAGAGTCAGCATCGAACATCTCTGGGACCCAGCCAGGAACCAGAGCTGTGGACAACTTATCTTCATCTCTCTCCCTCCATCCGTCTTTCCCCACCTCTGCACCATCCTTCCTCCTCCTCTGATAGCACGAGCCCCCAGTGGTTCCCTCCTTCGCTCCCCTTTTCTCTCTTTCCTCCCTCTCTCTTTCCCTCTCCTGTCTGTGTTGCCTTTGGCAAATTGGCAAATTGTGTTTTACTAACGTGGGTACATGTGTTAAGTGGGGATCAATTGTTTGTTTAACAGGGTGCCTCTATTAGACTGGGAGGGTGTAATTAGTGGAGAGGCCTTTTCTTAATACAGGCAGCATCAGAGGAGGGGGGGGGGGGGATTGCTGGCTGTCCAATCAATGCCAAATCTCAAAGAAGGATCGGCTGCAGTTTAGTTTAGGGAAATTAAATGTATGATAAATCTCTTTGGAGGGGTGGAGGCTCAGTATTCAGTGAAGTTGTCCTCAGCGTCCTACTGTGCATGGTTGGTAGCTAGCCTAAAGCCAAAATCAAGTATCCGTAATGATCCTGCACAGGGCACGGATAAAAGCCCCATAATATCCGATTATTCCCATTGCTGTTTCACTGGTTTGCTTTGTTCTGATCAAAGGCGTTCTTTGAAACACCTCATACCTACTGTGGGCGAGGGTCCCTACACTTGCCAGCTAGGCGGATCAGCCATCCTTGCCAAGTAATTGCAGACAACAGAGAAACAAAGGAAATGTTACCCATACTCCCCCTGTTTTTCTCCGTCGACACAACAATTATACACATTCAGAAAGAATCGAGACGCAAGTCAAGGGGGGAATCTTAAGGAAACCTTTTTTTGTGTGCTTTTGATTATGAAAATTCAACCGTTCATGTATCAAGGGACACCATGTGGGGCCCAATTTGCCTGTATTCCTCGAAACAACAGTCACATAAATGCTGAGATATTCACCAAAGGGAGGATTCTTTTAGGATTAGTGCTTTCAATTCAACAGTCCATGTATCAAGAGGACTGTTCACCATGTGGGGCCGAACCTTCTCTCAAGACTATTTCTACTACTTGATATCTGGTTCAGAAAGAACATATGGGCTGCAGATTGCTTATCTTTTGTTTGCACTGGTTTGATGTCGGTATGCATGCTTTCAAAAGCCAACAGTAAAAGAGCGGGCAGAAAGTATGCTTGAGGTCAACTGAAAGTAAAAAGACGTCATGTTGAATTGCACTAGACCATACATATTAGTCTATATGTGTACAAACTAATACATATAGTGAGTGCATTTACAAACTCCTGAGGGCAGACTGCAGTATACTGGCAGCTTTTCTTGACAGTATGCCAGTATCCCTGTGGCAAGGATTTTAACAGGGAGACTACGAATATTTTGGACGTCTGATCATCATTGAAAGCAGTGTGAAGCAGTTGAATTCTTCAAATCTGTGCCTAGTAAAAACTAATGTTCTTGTTGATTATATACTGGGCACTTCATTTTCATGCTGCCTACCACTGGATATAATCAATTTATAACATGGACACTGGGCTGTGTATTTTTTAGCTGTGAATGCATGTGACCAATCTTGGGTTTTCTTTCTGTTAGGATGAAAAGGAATGATTGCATTTTAGTAGTTGTATTCCCTATTTGGGGAAGTAAATTAGACACTTATTCCCTCTAAAATAAAAGGTTTTCATGAGCAAGACACTCAGGCTAATTGGTAACTTCTAAACAAAATCGTATTTGGCGTGCTCTCAGACTGCTGTCAAACATGGTGCTGCAGGCAAATACAAGTATACTCGCTGCGACTGCAGTTATCTTCATTTAATGGCATCTATGTCAGATCAAAGAGCCTGAGAGTCACTGTGAGAGCAGATTTGATTCAAAAGTTCCCTTTAAAACAAGAGGTAAACACAGATATCCTGAAACTAGTATGAAAATAAAGCAAGAGAAGCATGCAAAACAGATCCTCTGATGCTGTTAGCTGGTTGCAGGCGACAGTGTATTTCGGGCAGTGAATGAGTCAAAAACTTGTAAGGCAGCCGGCGGCTACACAATTGAAACTAACTTTGGGGCTCCTTCCGTAGCTGTTGTTCACATATCTACTATTCTGGCACGTTAGATTCATCTAATTCGGTTTCTTCCGAGTCTAATACCAGATTATTTACAAAAAGGAAATTGTTAATATAAACTCTAAAAAAAGACAAAATACAAATGTTCCCTTGTCTGCCCTGAGCATTCAACTGAACTGAAATAAGGAGTATACATTTGTTTTAGTATTATCAATGAAAATGTTTGTGACTCTGCATATACTGTAATTAAATAATATTGTGTTCTTAAATGTCTACTGTTAATGTTCTGAAACCCAGAGCTGTTTCTCCCCTCCAGATTGCAGGATTAATGTTGGACCTTGGTTCGGCAATCAGCTCAACTCTCTGACAATTGCGCACCTTGTCCAATATGGTCGTGCAAAACATAACGAGGGAGGCCAGAGGCTCATTGGATATTTCAGCGGGGTGTAGTCTGAGTGTGTATGCTATGCTAACTGGCAGCTGCAGCGTGGCAGCAGATATTGCGCCGAGTGACTGACAGTCTCAGAAGCTGCATGCCAGCTGATCCGGTCTCCTACCAACACCAGCCTGGCAATGGCAGCCATTGTTGTCACCCTCAATTTCACACACCAGCTAAATGGCTGCAACTCCGCCAACTTGCCTCCAACACCAACCATCTAACAGGCTGCTGGTTTTTGCTAACATAGAAACAGAATCAATGCTGGTTGATCTGCATGTATCATTTGATGCAGGCAATACATACAATTTACATTTTGCTCCTTTAAATCTCACTAACTGACTTACAATGAGAGTACACAAGCTAAATTAGTTGACGCAGATAACAGGAATAAGAATATACACACCCTCTCACTCTGCATTTGAATACACTGTGCTGAATAATACTATGAAAACATAACAATGCTTACAAATGAATGAGTATTTGTGAATAAATTGCTCATGCATGTATTTATTGGAAGGAGAAACCTCCCGCAAAGGGCGAAAGGGGGCATTTCCATAGGAAACACAGAGCTAGTTTGACTTTCATCACATTACCAATCTAAACAGCCCAGCTATTCTCCAACTAAGCAATAAGTGGCAGAGTGACATTCGAGTGGGGCCGCCCCCTCTCATCTATTGTCGCGGCTTTTGAAGTTCCTTTTCAGGTCATTAAGCTCCATTTCCCATTCACAGAGAGCTTGTGTGGCGGCCGTTTTAGCGCAACAATGGACCCTAATGACTTAACGCTTCTGTTTTCATTCTCCACCTCTCATTCACCCCGCCTTCCCCCTCCACCTCTTTACCCACTTCTCCATTTGCCCCCACAATCGTCCCCTTCACCTCTTTAATGGTGGCTTGCACCCCTCGTTTGGCTGCCTACGTTTTTTATGGGGCATTGTAATGAGCTGCAGCTGTGGGGTAAAATCTGGGTGTAATGTTAACCCAAGCAGAGGAGGGTGACCCGGAGGAGCAGAGGTCAACGCATTGTGTTAGTGCCAGGCCTAGGGTCTATTAGAGGCTATAAAGGTTATTTTTTTAAAGCTACAGCATGCTGCGGCAAAACCCTCCCACCCCTTCACACACACTCTCACCCCTTGAGAAAGAATATTGTCGGATCCCCCCTGATGAGTTCTTTGAATGGGCTAAACACTGTTTTGTCATCAAGTGCTTGTTAATTGGTGAAGAATCTACAATTGGTGTTTGTAAGAGGGCTGATGATTTGTGGTGGAGGGTTTCAGGCATTAGTGATTCCCAGGGGATTCAAATACCTCTCATCTTGCCTTCAGTAACACTGTCCTAACAAGGTTTAAAACAAAAAGAAAGACGTTTTAAAAGAGCTACTTTCGTAACAGCGTTGTTTATAGACAAGAGTGGCTGGAGACATTCAGGTATGACATGTACACAATCAAACACCCACACCAAAAAAAACGTATAAACAAAGAAATGTGACCTATTCGTGCCAATACAATTTACAGAGGCAAATAGGAAAAAGACACACACACACACACACACACACACACACACACACACACACACACACACACACACACACTGGAGCATAATCTATCATACTACAGTGAGTAATATATTTACTCATGACTTCAAATAGGTGAGCCAAAAAGGTATTTTCTCCAAAAGAGCTAGTCAGGGCACAAACAGTTTATCCTCTTCCTGGTACGAGTGGCAGGCAAAGCAGTAACCCGAGCTGAAAAAACAAAAGGCACAAAGCCAATCGGCGAAATCAAACTGACCCCTGTCACTCTCTCTCACTGCAACTGGCGTAATCTTAATTGAATCAGCCTTACAGAAAGATGTTGACACTGAGAGATTGCACAAACCTGGGAGGCCTTGGCAGGCCAGTGGAAGTGCTGGGATAAAAAAAATGGGAAAAAAGTTGCCCCACCTATTCATTAATGTGTCCCCCTGTGTCCCACTCTCCCATTTCTCACTGTCTCAGGGAGATAATGCTCCCCCTCCCTCCCTCCCCCCGGACAACCAATTTGATCACTCACTGCGGTCCACTGAGGAGGCCAATTTTTGAACAAAGTCCGGCTCATACAACGAGGCAACGCATTGTCCAAGCATCCTGTGCTAACACAACACTGTACAATGCAATTAGTTGTCATCCTTTTTTAGGTCAGATCCGTATAATTAACATTCTTGGTCGGTTAACTATAAAAGCAGTTGTGCAATATACACTTTTTTACAATTTATTATTGTAATTACTGGCTCCTTCAATACTTTTATGCTACTACTTATTTTTTAACCATGGATGTGTATGCATTTTATTAACATGTGCTTGCGTTTTTATTTAATATGTATGTCTTCTTTTTAACTTTTGCCTTTTATCTGCACTGTGCCTTTGCTGTAATAACCTTTAAATGCTGCTATTTCTTTTTTTTTTACCATGGATGTTTTTTTATATTACCGTGTGCTTGCCAATTTATTTAATATGTGAGCGTGCTCTTTTACCTTAAGCTGGAAAATAAATATCCAGCCACTTGAATGTTTCCTTTGAACCTTTGCTGTTTATTGAACGCTGTAAATGTCCCTGCTGGACGAATAAAGAATTTCTGATGTCTTGATTTGTGGTTGGTTACCATAATCAAAACCAACCGTTCATGTCTTCATATAAACTGCTAACCGAAGAATGAGGGTGAAGTAAACACTTTGGTTTTAATGACATGTTTGTTTTCACGGGAAGCATTGATTGGCTGAGTCATCCCCATGGGAGACATCCATCATGGCGCTCCCCTTTGTGTCTTTATTGGCACCCCATCGTAACATGTCTAACCTTTCAGAGTCACTAATAATCACTTCTGCCCTGTGGACTACAACAGAAAGGCTGATGTAATCTTTCTAACACTCCATTTAATTGCTCATCCATATAGTTTATCATTTAATAAAGGGGCTAGAAATCATTGCTATAACAAATGACAAAAATGTGAACAGGCTCACTTTTAGCTACAGTGAATTATCATCTGAGAATGCAACTCAACTCAGATTTATGTGTATTTTATCAATCTATGCAGTGATAATATGTCAGTGTTACGTTCACAATTTATTTCTGCTGCCTCCAAGTGGCCAATAAATTGCATCATATTATTTGTAATTTAGTTGTTAGTCAAGACTAAGGTTTTCTGCGGGGAGAAACATCAATAATTTACCCTCAATAATGCACATCGTCTGGCATAATATTGGTGATAATCAATGTGAAACGTTGATCTCAATCAATCACTGTGTCAAAAGGAATTTTTGTATTTTGTATTGTGCATAAAAAGACATAACTCCATTTTGTTGTTAAGATTTGGATTGTCACATGGCAAATAGGCTGGATCTGTTATCAGTCTGCTCACATCTGCCTCTCACAATGCTAGGTTTCTGGATTTTAAGGAATGCGATGAGATAGTAAACATCCCAGTGAATGCCAGCAACAAGGTTATCCATGCTAGCTGAAATGTCTAAGGTGCGATGAGAAGTGACAGTTAGGAAACACCCTAGTCCTGCCTTAGCCAGATCTGCATATGAATGGCAGGCAGCTCCATGCAGGTGGCATGTGATAAGAGCCCTAATCTAGATGAAAGACCCCGGTGCAGGCCTCCCTTATTAGCTCTGATGAAGCAGGGGTGCAGGGAAGAATGCTAATACCTAGTTCCCTCCCTCCACTTCCAGCCAGGCTCACTCCCAGTTTTGCTGTTAGCAAACCATTGTAAACAAGCCCAGGGCACATTGCCGATCACATCAGAAAGTACGGTGGCCAGCTTGGGCTCTGCTGAAGGAAGAAAGGCTAGCGGATATAAGGCCAGTGTAGTTTGTGCCATCATTTGATCAGGCCCGTCTCCGCCACCATGTAGTGCCCGTGTCCTGAACAAGAGCAGAGATGCCAGAATCCGCCTTGGGGCAACATTCATGCATAATGCATGTGCATTATTCACACAATTATTGATAACGCTTTTCACATCGGTGATTATTCATTCATTAATTATTGCGGTCCCTAATGTGTTAGCATTAAAGATATTGTTATTAATGTCAAGCCATTTGAAGAGTGTTTTCCCAGCGGCCTGTGTCTTGTTGGTTATTTCAAAGCCTAAATTGGCAAAGAAAACATCAGAGCGGGGTTTTGGACAAGGTTTGAGTGGAAAGGGAAGAAGCTAAACTAAGGGTGAGCAAGGGGAAATAAGACCTGAACACACACACCAGAATAAAGGAGCTGCAAATGTTTGCCAAAATTGTTTTGAGGGATTGAAGTCCCAGCGCTGTAGAGATAGCAGCTGAGTAGGAGTGCTTCCTTAGAGCTGAGCTACAGCGTAGGATGCTAACAGGGCAGAGGCTGAGGCATACCCTGGAGCAACGCTGATGCCAGGCAGGGTGTCTGATAGCAAAGCTTCTCACCTTCAACCTTACCCTCACTCTGCAAATACACACACACACACACACACACACACACACACACACACACACACACACACACACACACACACACACACACACACACACACACACACACACACACACACACACACCCCCCTCCTCTACCTGCGTGTCCTAAATCTCTGCCATCGTTTTAATAGATGACATCCAAGAACATGGAGGGTAGGTCAATGCATCAATGCTAACCTAAATAATTCATTCTGCATGTGTACATAGTCTTAATTACAGTTAATTATTTACGACCACTGGAGCAGTATTTCTTCAAACAATTGGGGGTGGATTTTTACTATTTCCTAATTTGGTTGTTACAACAGCAGGGCTTGAATATTGATTTATCCACATGTGAGATCATTTTTTAACACTAAGTATTCACAACACAAAATATAAAGTAAAGTATATAAATGCAAGGGTTTTCTTCGAAAGAACAAATAAAATGTTCATGTAATGCATCAGTATCTCACTAAACTAATATCTCTGATGTGTAATAACACTGCCAAATATAAAACTTTGTGCAATACCACTAATGTGCAATTAACGCTTATTTCAGTTCTTGCAATTTGAAAACATTACCAGCTAATTCTTTCTGTTTGTAAGATGGTCACTAATAAAACAAATTACAGATACTTGTTTTTTTTTAACAGGAACACTTAGTACTGTAATTTATTTTTACCCAATTTTTTTATTATTAATAACGTGTGGAAAATATTTTAAATATAATATGTAAGTCTACTCTTTTTACATTAATCTGCACAGTACCTTTGCGGTTGTATTGCCGTACATTTCCCCGTTACGGTACAGGTTCTGATTCTGATGACTTTCCAAAGCCTTTATGCCCACACACCGCTTCCTATGAGTCGAAAACAAGACAATATAAGAAGTCAGCCTACGCTTTGGTGGTATTTCATAGCTTTTATCAGCTAACCCCAACCAAACACATTTTGGACATTTCTGTCCACTTAATATCCAGAGACAAAATTGATAGCAACCCTCCATCCAACTCCAACTCCAACAGCAGGATTCCAGCTTGAAAGCCTTTACAGTACTCTATACTTAGAAAGAAGTAACAACTGCAATACTCTGTCATGCTTTGCTGCCCAACTATTTGTAAAACTGTTGAAAGGTCATCGAACAATACACTTAAACCCCAATTTCTGGTAAAGCTTTTTCCAGTGATGGTGGGCCAAAGAGAGAAAGGCACCACCACCCCATTTGTTCATACATACCACACTGTGATGAGGTTGGACAATGAGATATGTTCTAATGAAACAAAGAGTCCTTGCAGGCTTAGTCAACAAGCCAATTGTCTCCACATATTGGAAAATGTAACGAGACAGACAGAGGGACAGAAAATCGCCCACATTCCAGTATCAGTGTCAGATTGCCAGGGTATTCCCAGCGTTTGATCCCCATTCAATAAAAAGTAAATCTAGTGTATTTACAAAGCAGGACTGTATTGTCTGTGTGGCGCGTTTAAAACTGCTGACCTCTAAGTCAACAATTTAGTGAATCAACATTATCATTCCACGCTCCTTTGCCCCGGCTGAAACATTAGCCCCTCTCAGGGCTGAGGCTTTCTGGGATGTTTCCAGTCTAGCCGCCAGCGGGGCTCGTCCGGGGACTGCTGGAGCCAACACAGCGATCCAGTTACCCTTCTGTGTGTTGCATTACAAAAAGAGCACATTTGGTTCCGCTAATCATCTGTAATGCTATTAACATCGATAAAATGTGTGAAACATCATTCTTGAGAGATATTCCTCAAGTCATTTAGCCTGGTAATTGACTTTTAAAGCAGTCTGAGCCGTGGAGTGATACTACAAACCAGGTGGGCTGGATAGAAATGTATCTATCATTTCTTTGCGTGTGTTGATGTGATGGTGCCATAGATCAAGAGAAAATGTTGATTGGAGGTGGAGAAAGACATCTTCCAGCTCCCCAGAAATAGCAGCATCCTTGCTTATTTGCTCTCTCTCCCCGTGTGTTGGTTTAAAGCAGATAATGCAGAAAGCTTCTCTCCTGAGCTGAGGAGGCAGCATATTGATTTTGTCTTAGATGAGGTCTCTGAAACCTCATTTACTCCCGTTGTCATCATGGTGGAACATCAGTGTCTGACAAGCTGCACTTCCCCCCCTATATCTATCCAGGCGGCCATCTTGGAAACTGTTGAGGGATGCTAATGTGGGCAAGCATTAGCGACGTCCTCTTCCAGTAACACTGTTGACAGAGTGCCTTGCATGATAAGATGTATGAGGTCAGATAATGTTGCTGCTGACTAACCATTGTGCTGTCTAAATAAAGCCCTGTGTTTAAGCACTGATCTGCTCTCATTAGGTTACAGCCTAAACACAGGGGGACGTCCCAGGTGGACCTGAACATCTTGGCATGTGGGTCACAGTGAAACACGGCACTCCTATGCCCTGAGCACTTTGGGTGTTTGATGAACCAATGATGATGCTATCCAAGATTTCTTACTTCGTAGTTTGTTGTGAAGGATTATCAAATACACTCTTCGATGACAGGGCCACAACATGATAGCTATCAATTAAATGTTATTTTCCCCGGGGCAGGTACAAATCAAGAAGGAACAAGTTAGGAAGCTTAACAGATGATACATCCTTTTTTTGTTTTAATCTAAGAAAGACTGGTATAATCAAACCAAACATGATACATTGTGTGAGTAAGCTTTAGCTTGGCTCACAGCACCACCCTGCTTTCATCAGCAAACAAAGCCTGATTGACAACAAAAAGGATGCGAAGCAAACCTGCTCACGACTCTGACTCACACTCAGAGCATCTCAAAGTACACAGCCTTCTTAAAAGAATCCCGCACAATTACACTTCTCTCAGCCAGAGGGCAGAGATTTCTATGTATACACAAATGGCAGTTGGGATTCTTATTTTTCATTAAACATGGTGAAATTATGCACAAAGACGCGATTTTATGTAATTAAACTAATTAAAGAACATCATTAATAAAATATCAGTGAAGCCAGCTGTTTACAGTGTGTGGAGGGGCCTGGGGATGTGAGGAGATGGGAGGGAGACAGACAGTGTGTTTTTAATATGTGCTTTTAAGGGTTCCCTGTGGTGACGGTCTTCTCCAGGGACAGGGGCCCCCTTGTCTCAGTCCCCGTGGAGAAAACAACAGCAAAATCAACAACATCCTCAAACAGCAAAATGTATATTGGGGGAAAAAAAGCATCTTTGTTTTCCTCAAATATTTATTCTAATAAGTTGGAGTGTTGACAATGTGGAAATGATGTTGAAAAAGAGTAACAATATACAAAAAAAATATCTTTATTTATATGCACATTTTACCTTTAGCTACATAAATGCTACCAATCTATTCACTTGAAATATTCATCAACTATGGGTTTTTGTTTTTCTTATTTACTTGATAAATATTTCATTATATATTTCCTTTTTATGTGTCCACTTATGTTTGTTTATATTTGTACGTGTTGACCTGTACTTATTTCCAGAATTTAATCATTTAATAAAATATTGCTAGTTTAATAAAAGTAAAAACAGTTTAGTTGAACTTGACAGTCCTTTAAGTTTCTTGCTTTTAGCCTAAGGGTTGACATACTAAATATCATTACGCAAAAACTAGTACCATAATTATAGTTTACTATAAACACTCATAGTCTATAAACTACTTTTATGCAGGTCAAATCTTGACATTTGTGCCCTCCAAACAGATAACTCAGACATCACGTGATTCTTTAAACACTGTTTTGTGCACACACGTTGTGTCATGTCACTTACAATGAGAATGGGCTGTTTTTAAGCCAATAAATGAGGGATGACTCTTGCGATAGTCGACATGCTGATAAAGGAGCAATGGACACAGTGAAACAGAGCCCAATTAATAATGCATTTGTGTCTGACTGTCTGGCCCCAAGGACAGGGCTGCTGAAAAATGGAGGTCATATGTCCTCCTCAAGTGGTCAGTGATCCCTCTGTGCCACCCACCCAGTGTTCAGTGTCCAGCTCCCTGAGCTGTGAAACAGCTCACTTGAGCACAGTGCAACCATTAACTGTATTTTAAGACATGTGTGAAATATGCCATACGTCCTTACATGTGCACACGCTTGCATGTTGCTGTGTATGTATGCTGTTGTTTACTTGCAAGCACTTTTCTTTAATCCACACACACATATATTAGCTTGAACGCGCACACAATCACTGACAGGGAGTGTGTTACGGGGTGTCTGTGTGAGCGCCCATGTGACGGATGGTCCTGGAGGTGACCTCTCTTAAGAGCAGTCACTGGCGAGGGCCTGCCTGTGACCCTTGGCCACTTAGGCACATTAATCACAACCCTTTCCTTCTTGCTTTTATCAGGCCTGCTGAAAGCTACTGTCCAGCCTCCACCCCACCCCACCCCCTTCATCACCTCTCTGCTTTGGCCATTCATAAGGCTCTCATCAACTTCAGACCACAGGTATCACTCCATCACTACACATTTATCAGGAGCGGCTCTTATCAGCCAGCAGGGCCTGAATATGGAAATGGGATCCCTGCCACTGATAAGGACGGCCTGGATTATCCCTGGCTCTCCTTCATCAGATAGCCGCTGAGGAATGGTAACAGGCCGGAACATTCCGCCATTGTTTTGCAGCAGTGGTGATTGAGGAAGAGCGAAGAGGGGGGACTGCTGGAGAGATCTGTGTGTGTTTGTGTGCATTCATGTTTGCATATACTATGTTCTTTAGCGGGGCAGTTTTCGTTGGAATAGCATAAATATAAGTAAAGGTGGATCACCTTACTGAATGCTTACCTGTTAGCACACACCTGTTTGGAGCCCGGTCTCACAAAAAAACGTGAAATAGCGACGTTGGTCGACAGGGCAAAACGTAGTATATTCACAAATAACCCTCTGAAGAGGTGACATGGATACAATATGTTTGTCCTATTCATTACTAATGTCCAGTGCCCATGTCACATGATCACAAACTTTCCAAGTGAGAAAACAAACATGGCGGCCACCCGATTAATTTTTTGTGGAAAATCCTAAATTGTAGGATAGTTTGGCCATTAAAATGCTTTTTGATTACATTTCTAGCGAGAAGTTTATTCTGTACTTTTAAAATCTACATCCAGTGGATGTGTAGGATCTATAGTTTGATAGATAGTACGAAGATTATTTGAGCTCCATGTTTCTTTTTACAAAATATTGTATCCATGTCACGTCTTGAGAGGGTTATTTGTGATACGTTTTGCCCTGTCGACCGACGTAGCTATTACATGTTTTTTGTGAGACTGTGTTGGAGCCACACATGCACACACCCTACCTCTGAAATCTTACTAAGTCGTCCATGGGGGGCGCTAAAACAGTGGACAACAAAAAAAAAATCTACTTTCTACATGCATATGCACACACACCAACAAAATGTATTCAGACAGGCATGACATATGAACCCACATACACACTTACACGATCACGACAGCATCCTTCATGATAAGCATCCACTCACACAAAACCCTCTTTCCTTAGCATGTGTTCTAACTAAAATAGGCCATTCCTAATTAGGACCTCACAACCTGAGCTGTTTCTTCAAAGGCAGCCGCTCCTGCGCTAATCTGAGGCATCGCTTCATTATGAATTCTTCAAAGTCCCACCCAGCTGTCAAGCAAGCTTGTTGAGTGGGCCGTTATTAGTGAGGCTATACAGCAGGCACAAAGCTTAGATTGTTGTTCCGTGTTGCTCCCACCCTCACACAAACACACACGCTGACTGGGGTGAACATGTTGACCCGAGATGAGTTTGTCGGCCTCTGATGCCGGTGCTCAGGTGTGTTGACTCAGACACACTCCCTACAAAGGAGTATTGACACGACTAGGAGGGTTCCTGCAAAATCCCTCGCACTAAGAGAGGTCGCTGCAGCTTATCTTATCAGATGCATTATTAGCTGCGAATGGCAAAACTATCAAAAGAACGTTAGCTGACAAAAGAGGCCCTGTGCAGAGCCCGCAGTAAAGCACACCTCTTAAGTGATTTATATGAGCGCCTTAAAATGGCTTTTGGTTGGGCTTTGATAAGACACAGAGGCATGACTGTGTGTAGTTGACACACTCAGCTGATGTGTATGAACTCACCGCTACACCAGGGTCAGAACCAACAGGGGCCACTACATGTTATAATGGGCCCCTATAACTCATGTTACAGACAACTGATGTCTGGTTTAATCACTCTATGTTCAGGGAGTGCTCAGGAGATCCTCTATTGACCTGATCTCTGTCCTGGAAGGATGTGTGATATGGCCAGCAGAAGGAGTTGTATCCAAAACATTACCTATTGGATTTGGAAAACAATCAAAGGGATATTTAATCAGTCGCAACAAACAAACAATTTACATATCCATTTATCGAAACAGATCTATTTCTTCCATTCTCAACAAAACATCTCATTAGTTGGTATTGATAAGAGATATAAATAATGGAAGCCAACACCGAACATTTTTACACCTTTAAGGAACCAATTACCTTTTTCTTTAAATGCCTAGAGGTAAGAAGTGGAGCTTATAAAGGAGACATGAAACTGCTGGGAAAAAAATCGAAAACCTACTTAATGTAAAAAAGAAATAACTGTAATGGTGACCTAATCTAAACCTGGTAGGTATAAGCAACAGTTTCAATGACTAATAGCAAATACAAAGTACAAAGTATTACTTTGCTTTACAAACAAATCTGCACTTTAGGTTAAATCTTAGGGTCAAGGCTGAATATCCAAGGTCCAGCCACAACATACTTTTCCAATAGGAATTATGTCAAGTTGCAGAACAATATACCATGTTATATTTTGATGAACAGATACACACATATTGAAAGGTTTTACTCAATTATTTCACTCTTTTTAAGCAGTATAAAGCTTACATTCAGATCACTTATGATGTGCACTGAGCAAGAAAGCAATAAAGGGAGACAGTCCTGCAATTGGTCCTCATGGCAGGACTTACCGTACTTGTTCTGAAATGGGACTTTATCCAAATTTTTTGAAA
The DNA here is from genome assembly GCF_000735185.1 of Notothenia coriiceps. Classification (NCBI taxonomy): domain Eukaryota; kingdom Metazoa; phylum Chordata; class Actinopteri; order Perciformes; family Nototheniidae; genus Notothenia; species Notothenia coriiceps. Next base: position 72,733 of record NW_011358154.1, on the reverse strand, counting down.
TCATGCCTTGACTATCTAACCTTAAGTCTGATACTGACCCTTGAAGCCTTTTGCTATGGAGACCGTGGCATAATAATAGTATCAGACTTCCCTGACTCCTCAGGCAGCCTGGTATGGGTGTGTGTGTTCATGCATGCAGACAGCTAAACAGATTTTAATTGCTTCTCCGAATAGCGTTGGTAGTGATATCTAAGCATGTGGCAATGGTTTTGAAGCACACTCAAACAGGCTTTCCTAAAAGATCATCTCTGAACACACACGGCCACAGATACCCACCAATCATACGCAAACACCAATAACACAATTACTCATTAAGTGACTCACACAGAAAGGTTAGAGATAAATGTGGGAGAGGCGAGCTCTCTGCAGGATCACAGGAGACACAGAGGAGTGCGCCGACATTTGAAACATGACTCTGTGACTTTTTAAGTGAACATTATCTTGTTCCCCTAACCCCAAATCCAAAACTCAGCCCTCTTGAATGACAAGAGCCGGTGTTGGCACGTCTCCGAGCTCTTGCTCCTACATCTTTTTTCCGCACTAAAGATATGATCAAGTCCCCTGCTCGCTTCACAGAAATATCAGAAATATCAGGGACATGAAATCCTTGTTAAGCAGCTCAGTGTCACAGACTGGGCCCTTGATTGGCAGGCTTGACAGTGCACCCGTTACTCGCACACATTTAGCAAGGCCCATATGCTGAACTGAGACAGCGCCATGTGACTGCGCCTATGGAGTGGCTGTATCGCTGACAAATCTCCATTTAATCGACAATCTCAAGTTACCCCACACTTAATAAACAGCAGATTAGTGCATTCTTTGCTGTGCCCAACACATATTTCCTCTTCAGAAAGTCTCACGGGGGCAGGTCTCGTATAGCTCGCATAACCAGTCATGTTAAACGGTCGGGACAAGGCACGTCATCTGCTCCGCATCCAGCCCTAGGCTCATGAGATTTGCTAGGTCAGTCTGCAGCCATTGTTGTGGAGGAAAGTCAACCGCCTCTGCCCTTATGCCAACATAACCCCCTCCTCATTGGTAAACTGATCTCCATAACCTTTTGTCTGGAGTGGGTCGGAGCCACATTTCGCAATATGAGCATTGTTCCCGTACATAGTGAAACTCCAATGAGGGAGGGAGAAGGAGAGAGAGAGGCAGAGTGTAAATGCACGCTGCGTGGTTGAAATTAGTGTGCGGTGTGAATGACAATAGGAAGAGATGTCATTTTGAAAGGTTACTTGGGTTACTCCGCCGAGTCTGTCTGTCACCTCCATGCCTTCGGGGAGCTCTAATCACTTTACCCTATAATTACCTCCCCACAAAAGGCCCCGTTAAAGTTCCTGTAAAATAAACCTGATGCTATTGTGAAGAAGAGAGGCCCTTTCTTTTAATTAGGGCCATCCATCTTAACCTTGTCTACCTGAGGTGAAGTGAAGGTAGCCCGGGTCAAGCTCCCAAAACGCTCATCCCTATTGTCTCCTCCTGCCATCGACAAGAGCACAAAGCGGGCGCTAGCCCTTGCTGGCTCCTCATAGGATTTGCAGCTGAATGGGGTTTCTTTTTTAACAGTGACATTATACTTGCCATTCACAAAGGGAACCCAACACTGCACGCATCACTGTTGTATGTGAAACATATGCAGCGGGTGACTATAAAAAATTAAGTGTAAGCTCATATCATTTAACAGCTGTTAGAGTGACGTAACAGCCTTGCTCTTCAATGGACAACTTGAGGCTTGTGGGAACAATGTTTTTCCAGAGGGTGTTGCTCAAAGTGGTATCCAGGATCACATTGTTTTTAAAGGCCTAATCCCTTGCTCTGCTGCTCGATACACCTCTGCACATACACCCTGTGTTGTCTGCTTTTAGTGTTTGTGTGCCAGCGCATCTCTCAGCGTGTGTTATCACCCGTGTGTGTTTAGTCAAGTAACAGACAGGGTGATGCTGTGTTTAGAATATGTGTCTCTTCTCCAAAACCACCTGAGAGGAGTAGGGCCTGATGATCAAAAGTAGTGGAGGAGTAGAGAGGGAGAAACGCCATGTCCCTGCAGAGCGCAGACGGGCAAACTGCCTCACACTGATCAGCTCTCCAGAGAGGAATGCTTTCCCCTGTGTGTGTGTGTGTGTGTGTGTGTGTGTGTGTGTGTGTGTGTGTGTGTGTGTGTGTGTGTGTGTGTGTGTGTGTGTGTGTGTGTGTGTGTTGTGAGTGTGTGTTGTGTTTGCTACTGTTTCATTGTTCCCTTTCCCTCCTTATCTTCTCATTCTTCCCCCTTCTTCGCTCTTTTCAGGTGCCACTGCCTGCTACCTGGATCTGACACTGATGTGAGCTGTCACCCCTGCTGCAGCTGGAGGTAGGACTGAACCACACACACGCACGCACACACACACACACACACACACACACACACACACACACACACACACACACACACACACACAGGCATTTGCATGGTATCTATACTCTTTTCCTGCTCATCACCCTGCCTCTCCTCCTCACTACCTGTGCATCTCAGCCCACTGTATCCGACCCACAGTGCACTGTGTGCGCTTTCATCTGTGCTGAGGTGGCGTGGTCGTATATTATTCATGGGTCGTGCGATCTGAGGCGTGTGTCATATGGCAGAAGTAATAAGATGGAGTACTGGTGAGGAGATGATGAACACAAGACACAGGACTCCCTCTCCTGTTGCCTTGCTTGGCTCTCTTCACTTCGGATACACGTGTAGGCACACAGCAGCGCTTTGATTTGTACTGGAAAGGATTGCCCGGAGTGGGACAGCTCAACAGGTGTTGTTTTGAAACAACAGAGGCTATTCCAGTGAGTAATATCTTTAAGATGTGTTTGGAGACAGACAGGACTTACTGCATATTGTGGTGTCTCGGATATAACTTTTCTTTCATATGATATTTTTGTAACTGTAGAGTGTAGCAAGTTCTTCAACTCTTTCCAGCACTGAAAAAACTGAAACTTTAATTAAATGTATTATGTCAACAAATGTCACATAACTGTATTTAGTTGAAAGCAATGATATTAAGTTGAACCTACTATTTTTCTTTCAACTAATCTAAAACTTTTCTTGACATAATACACTTAATTCAAGTTAACAATTGTTTGTTCAGTGTGCACGATAGCACATACAGTCAAACTTGTTATTCTTGTATCTCCTCTGTACTAACCGAACAGTCCCTGAACCCATCAGCAAACAACAGCACACAGGATATAATTCCCCTTGGTAGAGTAGATGTGTGTATTTAATGCTGGTTGGGTCGAAAAATGAGTAACTGTTCCATTACATGCAGGAGCAAGACTTTTGACCTCCCTCAATGCCCCTCAGCTTTGCACAGGGAGCAGGGGGGCGTTTTAAGGGTGGAGGGCAGGGCAGAGAGCACATCAGCTGACCAGTTTGGGCGTATCAGAGACTGAGCCCTGGTGTGCAATGTCTGGAGGCGACATGTGGTTAACCACCTGGCCCCGCTGTTTGACCCACTGGAGTGAGAGAGAAAGGGAGAGGGAGCCTCGACAGCCATTTGCTCATCAATGGAGGGCATCACCGCCACTTAACACAGCTTATTGATCCGCACAGCCTGCAGGGCCTCTGTTGTGTGTCCATTTCCTATTGATTATTTCAAGTCCATTCTTATTGACCGCTTTCTCTCCCTTCTCCCCACTGCTCTCCCCAGTCTTCTCCACCGGGGAATTTTTTTAAACAGTCATTTGAAATTATAATCTGTTTGAGTAAATGTCATAATCGCCCCCAAGGCCTGGTGCAGATTGGCTGGAGAGCAGAGGTCTCGGAGGTCAATGACACTGGTCAATACGGATCCATTTGTGTTATGGCCAGTGCAGTGGTCGCTCCAACCAAAATGGCTGACCTCAGATTTCTCCTCTCTGCATCTCAGCTTTTTATAGCCTCCATGATTTCTTCGTAATTATGCTGTATTCACCGAAGATGCAACACACACCAATATCACTGACATGACAGATGCAATTCAATTGTTATTGTTTCAACAAAGAAGGCCTGTATGTGGTGTGTGTGTGTGTGAGTGATTGAATGAAGAGTGACGCACTAGCCGACTGCTCATCAATGCTTCATAGGTTAGATCATTAGATCTAAAGTGACAGCGCTACACAAGGATGGGGAGTGGGGGTTGCTTAGATAAAGATTGGCATATTGCTATTGATTCACCATCCCTGGGGCTTCTTCTGTTACCATGGTTATAGCCAGCGGGGGTGGGGTAGGACTATGAATCTGACACAAGGAGAATGATGTAACCATTATGATTCTGATTTAAAAATGTTATCACCAGGTCTGAATAATCTCCTAATTCCCCTCGACTTTATTGCTTGCTATAAGGCCGATAACTCATCATTTGCCTGAATTGTATGGCACTGAGCGGCAGAGAATCAGAGTTAGTGTTGCTCTGATATGCGTGTCATAGCAGATAACCATCTGTGATCCTATAACCATTACTCTAACCCATAACAACGCCTGTGCTTTGGATATATACGAGTCAGGGTTTTCATTGTGAATGGATAGGGGTTTGAAAAAAAAAAATCCCGTCGCAGCTCATGTTGAACTGCCACAGTCCTCAGCTGTCCTTCTAAAGCAGCCTGAAATAAGAGCAGGCCTCAAAAGCTCTTTGATCTTTTTACTGCCAGGGTCAAGGCTGAAATGACGCGTAAATGAGGGAGGAATGAGTTTTCATTTTGTCAACCTGTTCTGTTATTGTAAAGCTAAGAGGCCTTTGGTGTGACATGACAGGAGATTGTTTTAAGTGCCCACACCAGTGGAACGGCTGAACATGTTTGGGTGTCACAGCCAAAAAGCTGTTCACCTACATTACTCGCAGATACGTCTAGGGAACAGCTGTGGGAGCGTAGACAGAAGTGTGTGTGTGTCAGCTGATGCAAAATACTCTACATTCAAGTATGTATGCAGTGCAAGTCAGGCTAAGTATGTGAAAGTGTATGCGTTTCTGGGAGTGTGCAATACACACTAAACACACCTGCTGGCTGTGGAGCGCTGCAGACATGAAGAGGAGCCTCCATCAGTGTTGTAGCAGAGCAAAGCAGCAGTAGTAAATACTTGGCTAAAAGGGAGCATCCTCTGTAGCTGTTTACGGCTCTCAGATTTCAACAGGAGTGGAACCGGTGCTGGAGGTGCATAAAGGTAACAAAACATGATCATTATGGGATGCATTTGTACTAAATCGCTGTACAGAACATCTCCTTCCGAGAGCCGACATCACCCACGCATTGTTCCGACTACAGAGAGAAACCCCCGGAGCTGACAAAGGCAAAGGGGAGACGTGGAGGGGAGGAAAATCGGGTGCCATATCCATCGCTCAAGTCTCTCGCCTTGTGTTAAGTAGTTCAATATTACACCCACTCCACCCATTTTTGATTTGAAACTGACAGTTGTTTCTGAAGTGCCGTACTCCATATCACAGGGAGGAAATAAGAGCGCTGAATTCCACAAGATGTGAAAGGTGAAAAATGGAGAAAAACACCCTCCCCCTGAAGAAAAAAAGGGAAAACAGCCAAACACAGAGTGAAAACAAATACATAAATAAATAAATCAACAATAGGAGCTGCAGCTGAGAAGAGAAACATTGCGAAAAATTGCAGTTGGGAGATTTTAAATTGCGGTTGTATCAATAATTTAGCTACCTGAGACACACTGTTGTTGTTCACCATAAGGTTTGATGTGACTGAGAGAAGAGTTAAGATTAGGGAGACTTTTTTATTATTGATGCCGCAGTGCACAGCTCACATCTGGTGTTACTCTGCCAACCCCCAAACACTGCACTGCTATCCCCTTTGCGAAAATGACTGCAACACTGTCAATTGTCTACACAGTTGAATTGTTAGTGGCAGGTCCAGGTTTACAGAGCCTTGTGAAATTCCAACAGTTTCTCCTCAGAGCAAATACAGACAGTTTATAAGTCAACTCCTGCGCCAATTAAGGGGGAATGTGTCTTTACTGCTAATTAAATTCCTACTGTCAATGTTCCTTTAGTTGTCTGGTGAGGGCTATTGTCTTAATTAGTAACATTTATTAAAGAGGCTATCATGAATAAATAAGCCCATATATGATGGGTTTCATTTTGAGTGTTTAGCACTATTTAAACAAATAGTAAAAACTTGTTAAAGACTTCAGTTACTTGTTTTTTTTTAAACGGACTCCACCCAGTGTATTCCGGTTTCCCCATAAGGACATAAGCTCGGTTATGATGGTTTAGCACATTTTGAACAAATATTAAAAACATTGTTTATTTATTTTTCTCACCAGACTCCATTCTGTTTTTTCCCTTTCATTTTATTGTACTTGCTGCTGTGACAAAACAATTTCCCCATTCGGGATCAATAAAGTACATCTTTATCTAATCTAAAAAAAGATGTCTGGCTGGACAAATGGAAACAAAAGTTACTCATAGCTTTCTTGTAACCTCAACTAGACCTTGTAGCAGACCCCATGATTCAGAGTCTTGTTATGCCTCCCTAATGCCATGTCAGTACCAATGCTCACGGTTAGCATCACTCCTCCCTACCTTCATCAAGTAACTCGGCCAAGCACAAATGACCCTTGCCAGTGCACTGGGGGCTGGCGTGAACTTAATCACTTGAGCAAATTGAAACCACTCGCTCTGCAGTATTTTTACAGGGGTATAGCATGTGACCTCAGCCTATGCTGACTGACCTCTGCTTTTGAAAGGACTCAAGGCCTAAAAACACACTGATGTTTTTTTGCCCGTTCCATTTTGGGTCAGAATTCCTACTTTAACCCACTTGCTGTGTGATTTATAACACTGTTGTAATCGTCTCCCAGTTGACATTTAGAGGACATGGTAAAAGTTGTGTCTGCAGTGTGAATGTGTTTTTATCATCGTGGAGATCCACCACCTTTTTGAAGGCCTTCCTGAGCAAGCAGTAAAGTTTCTGATCCTGATTACTGGTCCTCAGCTCTGGCTCCTGTCAGCCAGGGGAGTAGGGTCAACAGCCCTCAGCTAAAAAGAACCTCAGTCAAAACCACAACTGATCCACAGGAATGCTATTTGATTGATTCTTGGTGTCCGTGGGAACAAAAATAAAGAGGACGATCTTTTTTTTTTGCCTTAATTTTTGCCATGAGTCATCTGCAGATCACACAAGTAGTGAAAGACATGTGGCGGTCAAACACCAAACACAACTAAGCCAAGCAGACAAGTACCAGGCTAGCTGTTAGCACATGTTTACCTGTTTCTGTTCTTTTGTTCTTTATCCCAGAGCTCAGCGCAGGGATGTCAGGGGTATTGAAGGACTTACAAACAGGTTCACCGTGATCTGCTTTCACTCAGACTTTGTCATGTCACTATGTTGTTGCACAAAAGACATACATGTTCGCACAACACGCTTGCAGGGGCTACCGCTCAAGTGTTGGAATTCCAGGGCATACAGGGGCTCCCTTATAAAATCCCCAATGAAATCCCCAATGCTCCTTCCCGCCCCCTTCTTAATCGTAAACAGGCTAGCACATTGTACCCCGACTGCACCCTTAATGCCTCCTCAAATAATAAGTATTTAGTCTTGATTTACTGAGGCAGTAAAACTCTTCAAAGTGCAGTGTAATCTTTCATTAGGGATCCCTAAGACGGTGTCAGCCATATCTGTTCTTCATTATCTTTAATCACTCAGTGTTTTACCTGTTCATTTTATTGTAACAGAGATCATAAAAACACCCTTGTTAAAAAAACACCCTCCCGACTTTCAGATTATCTTGTTAACACAGTCTTACAAACTGGGCCCATTTGGCTTTTTTTGGTGTGTTTTATTTTCACTGTGACTTACATTTCTTTCGCTCATACTTTGCTTTTCAATCATCACTATTCTGACCTGATTGAATTGAAAAGTAAAGCATGAAAAAAAGTGGGTTCATGCAACAGTAAAATTATATAACTCAGGGATATTAAGAGCGGAAAGAGAGTGATAACAAGTGAAGGATAACTTTTTAACACAGAACAATAATTGACATATCACTCATTCTCCCTTTGTATGAGCTTTTCAATAGCCTCACCACTGAACCGTGGTATTGATATCCCAATGTGAGCCCAGTCCCTGTGGTCTGAACAGGAACTGGGTTGCGTGTATTGAGGGTCCGGCCCATGACACTGACCACTGCCTGTCACTGTGACATGGGGGTTGGGGATCTGAGCCGAGGTATTTGACCCCCATGACCCATGACCCTCAGATGATTGAAGTGGCGGCTTTCCCTGCTCTGGTGCTCCAGCCTAGAGACAAGGTGACGAGTCCTTTAGGAGCTCTCTGGTTGCAAGGTTTCGGAGAGGGTGGAAGCACATGGGGAATAGGCGCCGGTCTTTGTTGGGAGCGTTGTGGTAATCTGTCTGCTAGGCTAAGGCCTGAAGACATGTTGGCCAGTCATGAGAGAAGCTGGGCTGTGACCTTGAGTGGTTTCAACTAGTGTCGCTGTGGCTGCTCTGCTCCAGGGCAATTTCTTACTCATGTAACCTGGATGACTCACTTTGTCAGGGCTTCGGTAACACATGATTATACTTTGTTACCTTGGTAAGCTTTGTAAACACACATTGCCCACGTTTTTTCTGTTGTGCTTTAAAACCATTTTCTAAAGCAAAGTGACCCATTAAGCAATTATTTTTTAAGTGCTTGTCACTTTAGATTCTTGCCGTTACACTAATTACAACCAAATAATATCCCTCTTAGCGTGGATACCTCCAGGTGTTATGTTTCACTTCAACTAATCTAATAATCTCCCTTAGTTTTCACCTTGTCCATGCCTCAAGGTCAAACAACTTTCCTCTCTTTAGTGGTCTCAAATGTTGCCATGCTGCTCCCAGGGTCATCCCTACTAATCCCCAGTTACTCCACTCCTGGTGGATTTCTCCCATGGGCAGGTGAAACTAGATCCCAAACCCTGAAGCTGGGCCAAGATGTCCGCAGAGATAAGCATCCTGAGCTTACTCCCAGTCAGAGGTCTTAGACAAGAATTCAGAGATACATCATCACAAATCCATTAAGGCCGGCCCACTACTTTAACCACAAAGCCCAGCTGCAGCCACTAGACCTTATAGCCTCAACCAGGACTTTGGTTAGATCCCCGACACGAAACCCCAGAACTGGTCTCTCATGGACTCTATTTCTTCAGGTCCATTTCTCATGTCAGTCTCGGCTCTAGTCCTAGTTGTCTCTCTAACATGCAATTAAATGCACTGTAAAAGGAAATGAAACACAGGTATTATGTTTCAGTTGTCTTATTATGGGAAGACTTTAATAAATGGGTCTATATTGGTAATTTGACCAGTTGTAGTTATGTGCCTGGTAAGTAAGGGTTCAGTTTCTGTTAAAAAGCTTGAAGGCACCAGTTAATGATTCACACACAGTATGCGGTACAGTGGAGACGTTTTTTAAGCAAAACTCAAAAGATAACCAGTGTGTACCTAGGAAATCCACATGTTTAAACTATATAAAATGAAGAAGACTCACTTTGAGCAAGGGAAAATTCCTTTTTCACTATGTAAGTATACGTATACAATACACACACACACACACACACACACACACACACACACACACACACACACACACACACACACACACACACACACACGCAAAGCACCTCATCACATTCGGCCTGAAATACACACATGTGCAAACACATGCAATTTATAGAAAGGTGTGAGAGCGCAGGGGCAGGCACCTTGGAGCAGTAGGGGGTTCAGTGCCTTGCTCAAAGACACCTCAGCAGTGCCCAGGAGGTAAACAGTCCCAACTTTTTACTATGATTCGAGCTAGTGACCTTAAGCCCACCATCGGTTCCCAAGCCTACAGACTGGCTAGTGAGCTACTGCCACCCCCATAAATAAAATGTAATACAATGACTCCCTAACGTTCTGTAATCACAGTGTTTTCTATTCAATGTAAGCTTTAAGTAAATCCAGTCTTTGAAGCAGGTTGAAACCCTTGTTTAGTTAAACTGGAGACAACAGCCTCTCCATCACCAGGCACGTGTCTTACCATCCTGAATGACATTACGGTTCAGGTTTAGGGTCCCACTCTCGTATTCACAGTGCTTGCCTGTATGTGAGGCAGGCGGTGGCTGTTGGCCGCAGGGCGGTTGGGTTGGCGATCCGTAGTGAATGGTGGCAGACTACACTATTGTTTGTGGTGCAGTGTTGTTTGTGCAGCTCTAAAAGACAGCGCTTGTATATATCAACCATAAGTGGGAGATTTGTCTCCTCTTCTCTCCACATCTATCCCGCATGTAGCCACTGTGCTGCCTTTCCTACACCAACAGCATTGTGTTTTTAACTGCTACAGTCGCCCTGCTTGTATTTGGCTAGGTTTTGTGTCTACTGAGCGTCACGGCCACTGTACCCTTCAATTAACACCGTTTTTAGAGGGAATCTTTCAAAACCATGATTGTGATTCAAATAAACCAAGCCAAAGCACTTTCAAATGTTGGGTTTTTTGATAGCTGCCGTGAAAATGCTTTGCTTTTCAATTTTGTTAAAAGAGCCTAATGCAAAGCCGTTTCTTTTCTGGGGTATTTACCGTTTATGTGCAGTGTTTGAATTTGCAAGCTTTGCTCAATGGGTATAATCAGCAGCATTGCTCAGTTGCCTTAAATTAGTTCTTACTAAATAGGTGCAGAAGCATGTTTGTTGCTTACGTGTACATTCTTAAGAGTTGCATGCTTAATTGATACACACATGTTTTTCGAACTTATTGTTTGATTCTATTTAGTTTGGTTTATTTTTGAAGGTTTTAAACCAGGTCTTCACTTCTTTTTCATCTGTTTTTAAAAACGTTATGCCTTTAGCCCATTTAAATCCCTGCACATACAGTATTTTAGGTATATTTACTGAAAATGTCACAATTTCCTGTATTTTCTTGAAAAACAAAAAATAATCTAGATAAATAAACTACACTTTGAGTACACCGGGACTGAAAAGAACACCCTTAATTATTCACAGTTTGGTCCGTACATCTGCAGGTTCTTTCATTCTCCACAACAAGGGCGTGTACATTTGTGATTCTCAGGACAGAGCAAAGACCAGCCTGAACGCTGAAGTACAGCCCCCATTTGTTATCAAACATATGATTCAGTGTATGGTGTATGCTATCTATTTATACTGCAGCTTTAATTATCCAGTACTTCCTGCCTTTGAAGTGCGATCAATCAGCTCCTACCTGACGCCGGGAGAGGCTTGCACGTGTGCACCAGGGGCACGAATCCCCCTTTTCCACCTTCCCCCTCTCAGCTCTGTTGTTCTTATTGTTCTTTTCAGCAGAACAGTGAGGATAGTAAGAGGCGAGGCATCCATATCTCCCCCTTCTTAATACCAACCAAATGTGAACCACTGGGGCTGTCTGTCTCCAATGGGACCACATTGCAACTTTAAAGTTGAAGTAAAAGTTCACTTTCAACATAACACATTTTCCTTTCTTTTTTTGTGGGAAAATTAAGTTCACTGGAATATTTGATTGTGCAATTAATCGTTCACCTAATTGTCATAGCAAAAAGTTAGTTTGGTCACTCAATGATTGATAACTTGCTATCGGATACAGAGACAGGTGAGCTTTTCCAGAACCTCAAAACATTGTAAGAACATTGTATATTTTGTATATTTTTTTCCCCCTTGCACATTTAAGGACATGCAGACATTTCAGAGAAAGCTTCATGTCTGGTTTCCTGCACACAGCATGTTTTCATTTACCAAACGAGGAGCGGAGCCAATGAGAAAATCAATAGCACAGATAAGGAGCCCCTCTGCCCTCAACGTGTGACAGTGAACCCATATGCACACAGCAGGGTGCTGTGGCAAAACATGTCACAAAGAGGGAAAGACCTCCACATACAAAAGGCTGTTGTGAATTAGAAGTAAATACTCGTAGATTAGGGTTGCTGTAATTGTGGAATAAGAGTTTAGAGCTATTCATCTAAGAAATAAATAGTGGGAGAAAGAGAGAAATCGGCAGAGGAAAGACGAGCGCATGCTAGATAGCAGCTGTGAGTAAGTGAGTGTGTGTGCAGGTTTGTAGCTTAAGGTCAGAGGTCCCAGGAAAGAGCTGGAAAAAGAAAAAAGGTGTATCAAAGAAACCGAGGATGGAGAATGTATACATGTACAGTCTGATCCATCATAGTCCATGCTTAGGGGTTTCTGTGCAATATGTTCTCTATTACATAGCCCAGGTGATTTCTGTCTGTCTCCCCTCCGAACATGATCTCCTCCAGGCCACGGCCCGTGTCTCGTTAAAGCGGCACGGACCCGGCGTGGATTGAGTTTAAAAGTAATAAAGAAGCGGACCTGCTGGCTAGGTGAAAAACCCGCTTTCGGATTCCTAAGAGTACGTTTCTTTTCATGTGCAGACTGCATTCAACGAAGCGTTTAATTCAACAAATCCATGGTTGTGATCCACCAGAAACAGAGCTGGGGTTAGTTCAATTTGTACCAAACGATCTCCACATGATCAAAGAGCGGCAAGCTCTCCCCAACATACTGCTTAAATTAGACTAACACCAAAGTCTTTGGCTCTTGGACAGTATTTGGAATGTCTTACCAGCAGAGAAATTCTTTCACACATATGGTTTCAATAGGCCCAAGATGCCAGCTTCACATCTTTAATGGGCTGACAGGGAACTTTGGTGCTAACTTCTCTGACTCCCCAAAAGTTCTTGGGCTGTCACCCGCAAAGCGCTGTTTCATTCAAAGTTTTTTTTCCACTGTTCCTTCCCCTCCTATTACCAGGCACTGAAGAGGAGCGATTGTGCAGTGAAGGCAAGGAGTTGCTCCCCGCCTGCTGCAAACGTCATCCCATGCTGTGAGACTGTCACTTCTCGGAGTGTGTGTCAAACACAGTAAGTCAGGCAGTCCCGCGGTCTGCTAGGAGCAACTAACCAAAGTAACTGAGTAACCCTGACTAGACCCTGTCCTCTCCTATTCCTCCTCTTCCACTTTCTTACAGATAGGGCCAACAGAGCAGAGCGCCGTACTTCCCTGTGCCAAGTTGTTGTCAGTCATACAGACCGTCTGGGTTTGTGTGTGTACTCATTATGTGAGTGCACATGTTCTTCTTTGTGTGCAGATAACTGCTGTGCATGTTAGCCAGAGAGGGCAGAGACCCTTCCTTCTCCCTTTCCCCTTGTCTACATCTGCAGGGCATGTGGAGCACAGAAGACACACAAACACAGCAGCAGGAGAAAACAGGGGCGCGGTTCTCGTGTGCCTGCTGGATATCGAGCAGTCCCTCGGCATGTTGTAAATGCCTCTCTAATATCAGTGTTATAACCAGATGGGGTGTGCATGGCAGGATGCAGTTTTCTTGTCACCGAAGTTGAAGATATCACGCCCCGCACACGATTGTGACTTGTTTAGATGAGCAGTTGTCACAGGAATTATAGATATAAACGGAATATCACACACACACACAGATACTTCACATTTCACAGCTGAATTGACTTAGGACTCTCTGGAGGGTTCAAAATGTGACATTTTCACTCTGCGTCTGCACTTTTGTTACAACAGGCATAAAGAAAATCTGAAAAGTAGAACCAGCAGGGGGTCGGGAGGTGGGTTGAGGGTTGGGGGCGTCTCTCCAGGAGCACATTCAGACTCCTCAGCTCTATTTCTGTTCTAGCGCAATTAGTCTGTTCCCAGAAGACAGAGAGGCAAGACATGAACACACGCTTGTTGGCATATCACTCCATGAGTTTGATAGTATAGTGGGAGTTCCAAGTATGTGTGTGTTTTGTTTTTGTTTGAGCACTTGCAATATGTGTTGCATTAATCATTGTATTTTTGTGTCATATATCAATACATTTTCATGCAGGCTTTTTAGGTCTGTGTGTGTGCCGCACCTAAAGGTATAATTCATACAACACACTGTAAATCCAATTTTTCATTAAGATGAGTTTTCTGTAATTGTTTGTTAATAAAAATTGCATCATGGCCAATTTCATTTTTCTGCACTTCATTTTTCAAATCTTTCATTGTCTTCGTCGTGTTTCTGACAATGTGTTCCAGCAGCATGTGAGAAATGTACAGACTATATATTTATTCTGAAAGGTATCATTTGTTAGCCTATCAAATCTTTCCTATCCACTTTATTTTCCAAGTAGGAATTGCTTTTAATGTTGGCACTTTAGAAACAAGGAGCTTATTTCACTGCTGTGTTAATTGTACAGTAAGTCACTCTGTACAAGAACATCAACCCAATGCTTAGAGTATAATATACAACGGCTAATCATGGAAACATATTTATATGCATCACTCTCAGTATGTAAATCCTTGGTGCCAACTTCAAATGATGTGGACGCTGGCTAAAGGTATTTGTTCCCCGCAGTCATTTATGCACAAAGTGGCTTTTGTCAGGCCGTAACAAAGCAACTTTGATAAATGCCCTTTAATTTATCGTCACGTATGTGAAATCAAAGTGAAACATTTACAGGCTGTGCGTTGAGCCAGACCAGAGGAGGGGCCTCTCCGGGGAAAGTAGTGCCAAGTTGAATTTCTTGTCTTTGGAAACGTTGGCTCCCACCTCCTCCCAAAGCCTCCGGGTTAATCAGAGGCATAAAGGTTACGATGTACGTCTAGTGACTAACGACAATATGATGTGCACGGAAACAACGTGACAGTTTGCAGCCATTTACCCCGGCAGCGAGACATGGTCCATTTTTTAGAGGAAGACAGGTCAGATTCAGCACAGGATGAGACTTATTTTTGTGAACATTGTGTTGTGAATTCCAACCAGCTGTCCTTTCAAAAAGATGTGCTTAATTTAACATTCCATTTCCTGACCCCGACAGAAGGACTTTACAACTCACGGCAGAAATAACATTCAGTGAGTTTTGAAGCATGTGTTAAAATCCAAATGCTTAACTGCAAAGTTTACTCTAGACAACTTGTGAGACAAGTTACTTTTAGACAGGTTGCGTCTGTGTTGTCACAGGGACAATCCAATTTCACTCCCCCCCCCAACATGTGTCGAGCCTGGATGACTTGCTTATAAGGAACTTCTTGAGAAATGCACACCCTCTTGAAAAGAGAGAAAAGCTTGGCTAACACGGCAATTCACAGGCTGACCTCTGATGTGACCTCTCGCCTGTTTGCTGACATTTTCGCAATGGACGCACTTGAACGAAAAATTGGGGGAGGACAAAAAAAAGAAGAAGAGAGGGGTAAGAAAAGAGAAGGGGGGGAAACAGAGAATGCCTTTTTCTGATGGATGAGGTCTTCTCCTGTTACATTTGGAGAGAACACAGCTGTGAGGAGCTGTTAAGTACACGCAAACAAGCCGTCTGCTTCAGACAAGCCTGCCGGGCACCCGGCCCCACATCCCACTTGTACAGCTCTGACACATGATCACAGGCAGACAATACATGTGGGAGCCGTGCGCGCTCCACTAAAAAGTGAGAAATATTTTCAACTAGAACAAAAACAATCCCCTCTCAATACCGCTGGGACCCCTCTTGGTATTAATTCATCTTGTTTCTCTTTGTCTTGTGCTGGTTTGTGTGCTGTTGGGAAGAGGGAAGTGTGAAAGGAGAGAGTGGGGTTCGGTGGTTTAGGGACTAGGAAATAGGTTAGGAATGGGGAGAAATGTAAAGAACATCTGCTACCGTGACGGTGTCACACTTTGTCTAATGTGTTTTGAATAGACACGGCTGTCCCAAGTTGTGTGAAGGGAAATCTTTCTGATCCATATGCTGATTAAGGGAATTAATGTGGGATTTTTTCCAGCAAAGCCCACCCTTACTCAATGGAATTGTTCCCCTTTATTGTGGTCACAAAAAAGTGAAATTTATTATATCAAGTAACGGTTGCAAAATTCATTAAAATGTCTTGGGCCTTTTTGATTTTGATTTTTACCACTTGGTGAGTTATACGGTTATTCAGATGAATTCATATTATGTCAGCCATCTTTGCATTTGAAAAAGCATGGGATTATTGAGAAAAGCCTGACAAATTTGCATTCAATTAAGTCACATGTTCCCCAGATGAGCTTTCCCTACAGAGACTCATACCCTCTTAAACACTTTGGGCTCGATAAGCAGCGTTTCTATTGGACACATGTGACTGTCATCTCAACAGTGACTACAGAAGGGGCCACATTAGTCGATATTTTCCCATGCGAATAACTGAAGTGATGTGATCTGGATACTTGTGGCAAACCACAAATAAGCTGACAAAGTTTTTAAACCTTTGCACACTTCCAATCAACAAGTAGTGTAAAGCGGTTTGGGTCAGGAGTCTATTGTAGTGTTAGGAACATGTGGCATTGCGCTAAGCTGAGTCATGCTTGTGATTCAAAGGATAATGGAGATGGTTTGCTGACAGATGGATGTTGTGGTGAAATCTGGATCAGACCAAAGACAAACCCTGTCCTTTGTCAGATTTCTAGTAATAATCCATGAGTGTTTGTGAGTGAAACTTAAAACTCTTTGGGTAATTGGGTAATCGTTTCTCTGTGTGTCTGTATGTGTGTCTCATGGGTAGCGCTGACGCAGCATTCATCACTGCAGTGCCACAGCTGGTTGTGTTTTGGGTATATGCACCTTTCTCTCTCACTCAATCTGAACTGTGAACTTCAAATGACTTCTAGAGTGTAAAGTGCTGGCTCTATTATTGGCCGTACAGTGCTCATTACAAGCCAAGGGCACAACAAGCGTCTGGTAGGGCAGTGGATGTGTGTCTTTCTATAAGAGAAACACAGGAAAAAAGAGAGCAAGAGAGATGTGATATGCGTCATGACATATTTACTTTCTGAATCATAGTTACCACAACTGTCTCAAGTTTGCATGCACAACAATATCATCAAATCGCCAGTGTTTGTTCATGGTAAAGGTCACGCTAGGTCTCAGCACTAACCCCCTGCAGCATTTTCTGCAATGCACCAGGAAGTCTTCATTTGTATTGTTTGCCATAACTAACCTATGTATAATGGATCTATCATCATGCTATTTGTGGAGCTGCGGAGAGGGTAGGAGACCTCTCCAAAAGAAGAGGACACACACAGTGAGGACAAGCCGCTGTCAGCAGCTCCGGGTCCAGGTCGCAGGATACACTATTGTTAAGTGTCTCCATTTATCACAAGGCTCAGGTTAAAGAGCAACCCTACTTCCTGTATCCCAGCACTTCACACTCAGCTGAGCTGTTCTGCAGGACCATCACAAACAAAGGCAACCTTTGCACGGCTGGGACTGGGGCGACATAAAGAAAATAAACACATGGATGAATAACTTGGGGGGGCAAACTACAGGAGGAAATATATTTATATCAATAGCGCCCCTTGTTATTTTTCCACAATGCCTGGTGCTAACAGTAGCTACGTGTTGTTTTGGCTGCTGCCTGAGATGTTGGGGTGATGAAGGAAATCCAGGTGAGGCATGTCTTCGGCTCTGATGGCGTCACGCCGCTGATATGTCATGAAGCAAAGCATTGTGGGGCCAAACTGAACTGTGACAAATGACTCTGACATGGAAACACAACATTGTTTAAGGTTTTGGTGTATAAACAATGAAGGGGTGCTATACTTACTTGTATAACACGATATCATTTTGCACTTATTTACAGTTTATTTTGCTTCTGAAGACTATTAGTAATATCATTTAGAGCTCTTAAGTTGCTGGCAGCTAAGAAGATGATTTTCTATTCCTCTACAATGCTTTATTTGACTACTTGTGACATAGGTTAGTTTATGCTCTTTCTTAATAGTTTGAGTCCTTTATTTTGTAGGTCCTTCAACTACAAACTGTTTTTAACTGTTTTAAGTGGTATTATTGTTGGTGCTGTTTTCGCAAACATAACCACATTTCTTTCTGTTTTTCTCAGAGCTGGAGAAAATACAGAACATGTTTCATTTTTTTCTCCAAACTAATTGCAAAACAGAGACAGTCATAACATATTTCCTGCCCATTGATTTTCCTGGGAACAAGGAGATCTACTCATACACATTATATAAATTGATAGCAACATGGCTAACCCTAGCAGCCTGGATAACTTACTGTCAAAGCAAGAAACAACTGTGAGTGCTATGAAACAGGCAGAGTAAAAGAACTAAGAGTATTAATAAGTAGGCAGGGTTTTTATAATGCGATTTGGTTGGCACTGCTGCATTGCCTATCGAGGGGAAATTGCAATCCGAGGCAGCGAGAATTGCTTCAAAACGGGCTTATAGAAACCAATGTAAACGTAGATAATGTCATAATTCAACATACATTACATTGTGAAATAACATTTACTTCATAAATCAAACATGTTATCTATTGTCAATTTAAGTAAAACATAAAACTTAGCTGTTTTGACCAAAAAGTTAAATACAGATAATACTTCTTAGAGAAACTGGAGATGGATAGTCTGTCCATATTACTTATGGTCTGTGACTGTATACAGCTTTGTTGACTGCCAGTGTTTCTACATCTGTTTTGAGGCTCAGGGAGAGTTTTGTTCCACTCCACATCTCATTAGTCATCTTGTCTTTAACTCTGCAGAGCACATTACCCTGCTTTCTCAGCATCTCTGTATCTCTCTTTCTGTTTGTCTACCCATGCATGCTGATGTGTGTTTAGACAAGGTTTGTGCTGCTATGACATACTTCTATTTAGACTCATTACTGTTTGATTTCATTTGACAAAACTTTTTTTTCTCTCCTCTCCCTGCAGTCACTTGAAAGAAAACAACAGTGCCCCCTTACTTGTTTTTCAGATATTAATTTGGCTTAATTTAATTTGGAAAACATCTCAGGCAAGTTTTCCTGGCACAACCTTTGAAGTGACAATATGAAATAATAAACCCTATTAAATATAAATCACAGGAGCGATGTCAGTGCTGCTATGATTCCTATTTGATTTTTGAGAGCGAACACATGTGATCACTCGCTTTTCCATTTTCCCTCCACCCTCTACCCCACTATTTCACCTTTAATTGAATACGTTTCTGTTGTTGTTGCCAACCAATCCACCCCCCCTCCAATCTACTTCCTCAAGCACGTAATGCATGCAGTAAATAATTCAAATGAAATTAATTTTACAGCACCTTGTTTCCACTAAGCATGCCAACATCTGTTGTCGAGTCACAAGTTTACATTGTTGGTCATTACTTTCCACAATGAGCAAAATGTTTTATTAAAGCCCCGTGGGAGTCCCTCTTGGATCAGGCAGGGACGATGGTGCTACTGACTGAACCCTCCCTGAACTCCGACAATCAAAGATTGGCTGCAGCTCTATTGGGGCTTGACTACTGTCTCGCTTCCCAAAACGGGCTGGGACTTAATGTGATTGAGGCGTTGGACAGCCTCGGTCCTTCAGGAAATCGCTGACCATAATGAAACAGAGCTTTGCTGACTTTTGAAGTGACGTAGTGCTTTTGTTCCGAACAACAGAGTAAATCTCACCCTGCTGTTGTTTCACAAAGGCCCTATTACACAGTGGATATAGAAATAGGCCTTTTATTCTGTCGCTTCTAATTACCATGTGCAAATACTAACAAGTTAAATCATCAACCATTTTATCTTCTGTCAACATACAGTTCACATATATAGCGTTTTTCTTTGTTATTTCAGCTCAATATGAAGGCGTGTTTGGAGATGTTAATGATATTTATTGTGGCAGAGGGAAGGACCTGCATGTACGTATATATTTAATATGTTAGAAAGATGTGTGCGCACATCCCACTGTGCAAGAAGGGGAACAAAGTTAAATAGCACATCTCCTTCACTTCACAGCTCAGGAAGTAGGCTGTTTATTTGCATTGGTCCACATTTAAACAACTCTGCATTCACATCCCTTCAAAGAAAGGCACATTGTGTATTCATCAATTTTAGTACTCGTGGGGAGAGAAAAAATAAGCAGACTGCTATACATAAATCATTAAGACACAATCAAAAGCAAACAAATATAGCGGGATGTACTGTACACAGACTGTGGGTTGATTTGCCAATGTGGTCTCAAACCTCAAACCAACGCCGTGATGGTGGTTATATTAGTTACTGTTGGAAAAGGGGCTTTAAACACTAAAGTCTCCACAGACCGGGGCTTTAACGGAGCAGAAGAACAGGGGAGAGACAGGCTGTGGGTGTTTCTGGAAGCACCTTTCCTCTGTAGAGTTGGCTGTAAAATGTGAGGGGACCCGGGACACACCCCTGAGGAGCTCTGAAGTGGTTGTAGCCACCAAGGGGCCCTGATAGCCCTGCTGCTACTGCGCTCCATCAGGCCCCAAGCAGGTGACAGTGACTCGTCCACACTCTGGGCCTCTGCCAGTAACAGATGTGCTTAGTCAAATGACTAATTGAAAACCTAAAACAAAATCAGCAGCTTGGCTATTTGGCCTGCATAATAACGTGCCTGTGCTGATAAAGGGAGTGGGAGAAATCACACACACCCCTCTCATCAGCGGCGCCATTAACAATCATGAGCAAAGATGAAAACAACGCTTGGTTTATTCGGCAAATGAAAGCACATAACTAGATGCTGTCCCTGGAGTCCATTTCCAATTTTAATAATACATCAAGGAGCATAGCCGCAGCAAATGCTACTGCGTTGAGAGCCAAAGCATACCAAACTACTTACAGCTAGAGCATCGGGAGACAACTCCCAGAGCTAAGAATTTAGCAAATGCATAAAGGTACACAACATGATAGCTATTAGCTAAATTAAAAGAGCCATTACCAGAGTGGTGTGTGGAATCACTTGCCAGTTAAAGACTACAAACCAAAATGTTCCATTCTAGAAAGAAAATGTCTGCATTTTTTGTTTTTCCCCACCTCATCTATTCCCATCTTCATGGTAAAAAGCAGGCAGCCTGAGCTCGCCTCAAATTATGTACATGAATAATAAAATACCTTCTAATTAAAAACTGTTGTTAAATATGCAAAAATCTAATGATAATGAGATTGTGCAATACCTTGGAGTAAAGCATATTATAAATTACTTAGAAGTGCAAGTCGGCTTGACCCAAACATTGCATTTTGAAGGCTACTTGCAATATTATGTCTGGGGCATATGGAGTGGGGGTTTAGTAATCTGTGTTTAGGTCTGTCTCAAACTGTTTGTGTACATACATGCACACATATGTCTGTGCATGCATGTGTCTGGTAGTGTGTGTGCGGTTGCATGTGCGTGTATACGTTAACATATGAGCCTGGGTATTAGTGGGGGGTTAAATATATGTATGTATGCAAATGCACAGAGTGTCTGCCTCACTGATTTTTCCAGGGAAATGCCGGCGGTAAAGCAACCTGAGGTAGTGTATGAAGATGGTTCCTTTTCTTAAAGATGGCTTCAAATAGACCGTTTAGATGGCCAACATAATGTATAATTAAAAGGGGAAAGTTAAAATGATCCGTCTAAATCATGATTATTTTACTACAGCAGGCTGCCATAACATAGGGTCGGAAAACAGAGACCAGTTCAAACCACGATGAGATGGTTTGGTTTGCCATTTTACTTTTGTAATAATATTACTATACTGTATTGTCAAAGTAGATATCTGTATTTTACATGCATGTGATTTGATTTTATCGTTATTTGCTGTGGCAGCTAAGCAAATAAATCATCACATCACTCAACAAACATCCATCTTTTTTCCACAGCTTGCTTTGTGTTTGTTTCGGATCATCAATCACAGCAGTTTTGTCTGTTGTCCTCTGATTGAGATGTCTTCACAGCTATATGTGACACGAGCCTTTATGTCGGCAAATGCAGTAAACAAAAATAGAATTCCTCAACACACATTTACATGAGGTTTTGAAGAGGTAGGCGGCAAGGTGTCAGTTTGCAACAGACAAGTGTGGATCCATAAAGAAGCAATGATGGGAGAAAAAGTGCACATTTTAATTTGGCTTATTGTTATGCTGCTTTTGCCAGTCATGTCCAATTTGATTCTCCTGTCATGTAAATAATACCTTGTCTTTGATAAGATTATTCACACAGGTTTCGTAAAAAGAAGATACATTAATATAGTTGTATACAACATGGGCAGACATGCGGCTAAACACACTGTACTCACACACTAGTCATAGCCACAATTTACCGAATGAAGATTCATTATTAAATCTTATTTATGGAAATGAGAGTTGCAAGTCAATTGGAGGCAATAATATTCCCTAGCTTTATAAATTCTCTTGACACGTGCAGAATGGAGCCAGTATTTAATATTCAGCAAAATAAGACTTCGCTCTGATTGAAAGGTTTGCACTGCACATTGTCAAACATGATTGCTCCATTCTGGGCCAGCCGGCACCGGGAACAATGTGCATATTTCACTTCCAGTCAATAGGCCTCCGCCATGTTTATTACAATTTTAACAGGATTCTGGGCATCACAGGTTCATCAGCTATTCAAAGCTGCTGAACAAATCAGCTGTCATCCCTGCTTGCATGTTTCTGCACCCCCCACGTCCCTGACCTTCCTGGCATCCAGAGCACGCTGCACCTTTTAGATGACTTTCCACCAAGTCTTTATGGCCAAATAAATAGCAGCATGTGGCGCTATCCATCACACATTATAACCCTGATTGTTTTTTATGTTTAAACCATAAACAAATACTTGATTATGAGATAGGGGAATAAATCAAGTGACATTATATGAGAAGGCAACCCAGCCAGTGAAACAGTCATTCAGATTAACGAAGCAAACACACACACACACACACATCCACATACATGCAAACACAAATAGACTTTGAGAAGAGAAGGCCACCAATAATAGTTACAACTAGAATAGCTATGATTGGAGTGATGTAAAGGTATACGTTCTTTAATCAAAACAAAGTACATGAAAGAACAGTGGTGAAACTTGTCCCTTGAATGCAGACAAGACAGCCGTTCACTAAAATATATAAAAGTATACGTTAAGTGTTTATGCCACGTCTAACCTCCTCGTTTTCATCGAGGGAATCATTATGGCTTTCTTAAGTTATTCATTATTGTCCTCTCACAGTTCTTCAAGTGTCTTGGTTTGACTTATCAAACGAGGTAAACACACCATTGATGTGAAAACTTGACACGACAATGTGGTGACGTCAAACAGGCTCATCCAGAGTCAACTGCAAGACTAGAGGCCCCTTTGATGTCAGAAATGCAAGGCACCGTGGAAAACAAAAGCCTTTTGGTGAGCAGGATGAAATGCTTGCATGTGTACTCTATATGTACAGAGGTATGTTGAGCATGTGTGTGTATGGGGTGTGTGAGAAGGAGCAAGACAAAGAGAAAGGAAGAGGGGAATCTGTGTTCCTCTGTGACTGAGAGAGTGTGAGTGAAATTGGATGTGTGTGTGCACGCATGAAACTCATTTTACCCAGCTCTCAACTTACATCCTTCATCCAGCGGATGAAGTGAGTGAGAAAGTGGCAGTTCTTTGGCAAATAAAATCGGGTTCATGCAAAGCCAGTATTAATTTGGCTTTTCCGCTGGAATGAAATGTTTTTGTTTTGGGAGGAAATTGCCCTGAGCAGTAATGAATTTCCCCCCTCTGTGCTGTGTGGCACCATAATTTAGCAGAGCGATAGATCACATAGGCCGACGATTTGAGTGTGCATATATTCTAATAGAAAGCTGATAAATATTAAATGTGCAACATTTAAAAGAGGCTCATTTCCCCAGTTTTTAGTGCAGCGAGAGCAACATTCTTCATAATAGCTGCTGGCATCACGAGACAGGGGGAAAAAAACACAACAAGCATTATTGAGGCCAATATTTATTCCCATTTATTTATCCAAATGAGTCTGTTAGCAAAATAGATATCAGAGAGGCTCTGAGTAGTTAGTTTTGCAAAGCTCAAAGCTCTCTGGCATATGACAATACCCGCTGCTGCATTTCAAAGCATCGATCACCCGTCATCACAAACCCGTGGTGATTTTTCCTTCTTCCTTTTGTGTTGATATGTTTACACGGCCACTCTGTTGTTGTCGTTGTGATCAGTTCTTGCTTTACAGTCAAAATATGCCAGTTTTTGTCTGTTAAAACAGCTCCGTTGCTACGAGGGAAGAAATTGTTCCTTCAAAACATGTCAGACTCTTTTTTTGTTGTTTGGAAATTAGTTTTATACCCCAGGATGTATTTGAAATGCTTTGGTGTGTTGGCACATTCCTTTTCATGTCATCCTTGTGGTTAAACACATTTACAAATCAACGCAGTTACTTTCTGGATGAACAGCTGGAGTGTCAAAATCAAAGTAATCAAAGAAGCTGCAGAAGCTTTTTTGTTTCTGCTATTTGTAGTAATTTCACACATGATTTTGGAATGCTGCTCTAAATAGTGCTGTTGAAACACTGATTTAAAGGCAAGTGCTGCTCAATTTAAGAATCTGCACCTTGCTTTAACAACACATTTAGAATCAGAGCCAAAGAGGAGAGGGTATGTCGAAATGGGCATTACAAGTTCAGAAACATGCAGAGCAACGGTGCTATTACATTACATTACATGTTAGACGCTTACATACTCAATACTGTGAACAATCCCCACAGGAGCAATGTGGGGTGAAGTGTCTCAGGGACACAACGACATGCTGACTGCAGTGGGGTTTGAACCTGTGACCCCCTGATCCGAACACCTACGGATAACCCACTGCGCCACACGCCTCCTTTCAGTTTGTTTATGAATGATAAGGTTTAGTTCAATTAGATCTGATTATGTTTACATGCAACATAAATATACAATTTCCAAGCAGTGACTAAAGCAATAGTTTCCATGTTTGCATAAAGTGATGATTTGCCATAATAATACCTTTGCGTGACTCCAGACAGTTTCCAAATTAACTTTTTAACCCTAACAGAGTTTCTTGTCCAACTGAAATGTGGACAACTGAATTAGAATCGTAATTCTGCTGTATAGCATCATTTATCAACACAACTGGATTTCACAAGTTGGACAGACATCAAAAAGACAAAGAGGGAATAGATGCCTATTCCTGTTGCCATTATTACCCCAGTGTTTTGGATGGGGGTGTATGAAGAGGGAATTGTTGACCAAAATGTCAGGTAGAAATGTCTTTGATTTCCTTGTCCTCTAAACTACTGATAGTTTACATTGCGTAAACTACAAACATCTGGTTTTATTAATTAACCCAAAATGTATCGTCCTGCATATTAACAATACACAACACAAGCTTTCCCTTCACATTACAGACTAAACACACACTGCCACCTTCAGATAGCTGCAGGGGTTTAACTAGCTGTAAGGAAGGGCCTTCATGCAGTGCACAAGCAGTTGTGGATGACAGATGGTACAAATTTACTTTTTAATCTCTACTATGGCTGCTTAACTGGCATTATGCTATAATTACACCAAAGACATTTTCTATGGTGTTGATCTTAATTAATCTACTGGTAAGAGATTACGTAATTTAAGGGTTCATTGTCACGAAGGTTCAGGTGGAGAAAAAAATGTCATGCAATATGAGCAAGATTCTGGAAAATCTATACAACATCTACACAAAGAAGTGAATTCACTATTATGAAAATATAATGCACACCTGTCTATATTAGTAGGATATCAATTATTATCATAATGGGATGATTGAGCTATACAGGTTCACAAATAGAGAATAGACCATTACAGTATGCCGTTCATTGGCCTGAATATCAGCTTAACATTGTATTATCAATAATAGATAGCAGAGAATAATCATTTGAGTAAGGTTATCAAAAACACAATGACCCAATATTCCCCTTTTTTATTCTGCTAGCCATGCATGCTGCCAGCGGCCAGGGAGATAACGTAATTGCCCATGTTTGTAGATATCTGTGTTTATAATGTAACCAAAGCAAACTATCTGAGATCCAGCAGCACACTGCAGATCTGGTATCTGGACTACTTAAAAGCAAAATGTTGAATAACTTATGCAGAAAAAAAGATAATCCGGAAACACATATCATACTTTATATTTCCTTACTCAAGCGGGGCCTCTCTCTTGCCTCAAGTATTGAGGGCCATGATGAGCACATTGTGATAAAGCATTTGTCAAATATTACCATCTCTTTTTCTCTCTGTTCCTCATCTCCACCTCTTCAATCTCCATTTACTGCAGCAATGGCCCTCGGCCACAGGAACCACTCCGCCTGTGTCGCTCTAAATGGTGCCTAATTCCAGATTACACAAACCTATGGGTGAGATGATATTTCTTTTGTCTGGTCCAAGAATAGAGGCCTGTGAGCTTCTGCAAGCATCATTTAGCCTGGCTAAATTACCATGACAAGGAAATGAGCAAACGGACAGTGCCTTGGCTTATCTGAGGGAGAGTTGCACTTTAAAAGGGCTTTAATGGAACCAATTATTAGGAGGATCTCTTCGCCGTCTGCTCCTGGTGCCACTTGATTGTTCTCGTTATAAATGTCCCTCCGTCCCTTGACAGGGTTGGTCCCCATCCCCATCTCCAGCCCGCCTCACTCTTCATCTCTCTCTCTCTTGTATGGAGATGAGAAGGTCAATAGACTACTCTTTACAGCTCTTGAACCTTTTCCATATTTCTTAATTAGGCCAGGCTACATGTAAGAAATGAAGCTGATAGGCTGGTTCTTCCACACACAGACACACATACTGAACACATTCACACCTCATACTGTGTTCACTAGACAAGTCTGCCTGGATAGATGACGTTTCCCACAGGTAAATGCAGAATAAAGAATACATAGCGCTTCATTTCCTATACTTCACCAAATCTGTCATTGGTGCTGGACAATCCTCAATTTTCGGGTGGTGAGGGCACCACCCTTACAACTGGTGTCAGTGATGAGAGGAAGGATGGAGAGAAACAGGCAGCAGTGGAGAACGGAGGAAAAAGGCCATTAGAGCCGTTGACATTTTGTTCATGCTTGAAATCCTCAAGTTGTTCTACTGAGAACCAGTCGATTCGAGTACTAATTAGCAATCAGATGAGTGTCATGGCTCCACCAGTAATTGTGCATATGGGTGAGGTAATCCCACAGGCGGCCTAGTGTGGGTACTGTTCCTCTCTTTGCCTCTCCTCAGATATAATTCAACCACTGCTACAGTATAAACCTTAAACCTTACAGGCTGAAAACTCTTTGACAAAACAACAGTTTGGAAAAAATGTATCACTGAAGTCCATTTAGACTGCGGTTTCCACTTCAGTCACCAAACCGCTCTGTCATTTGCATAATTCCACGTCCTTGCTCCACTTTTCTAAGCTATTGTGTTTTAAGAAGCAGTTAGAAAAGAAAATTGTTTTCTCTCAGGTCACAAACTCCACTCATTTGTCCAAGATGCATTAGGTGGCTAGTGTGAGACAATGCACTGGATTTGTGACAGCGGGAGTTAATTGAGGCTGTCTCTGAGGAGGGGCAGAGGCGCTGTGTGAACGTCAGTAAGGCAGAAGATGAGAAAACACACAGCCTAGTATTACCACAACCACACGGTCACCTCTCTGACCTCAGGCTCTGTTCCACTAAAGACAGTGACTGGTTAATGCACTGTCTTTGTGTAAAGCGCTACACGCAAGGGCTCCACTTTATCCACAACAACTTAAATGAACTGAAAGTGGACATGTCTCCAAAAATAATGTGGTAACTCCCAATTTGGGACCACCACTTTTTTTTGATGGCATTATCCAATTTTTTTTTTGTCAACGCCAAATGAAAATACATTTTTCAGAAATCCATCAGAATTGTTGTTCTTTTGATTCACACTGGAGTTTTACAAATGTCACTTAACCTAAGGCTGGAACTGTCAGTCATTTCTTCATAAGCTGAACATGAGGGTGGCCATAGTTGCAGCACACAGGTATACAGTATTATGTCGACTGTTAGCTTAAATGCTAACAGTAGGTGCAGCTACCAGACAGGACCAGTGAGAGAGATGAGGAGATAACGTGATGGATGAGTTGATGAAGGACATGCCATTTTTTTTTCTTCCATTCTATACTGTTTAATGTTAATGATTGCTTGATGACTGGCTAGTTGGTTGTATGATGAGTAATGACCAATATCTTTATTGTGAATATGACCAATACAAATACAAGCTCTGCATATCTTAGTGTTTCATTATTTTTGTGTTAGATATTTTGGCACAATAGAAGGACTCTTAGCAAATGGCATTTGTGTTGTGGGGTAACATTAGGATGACTATTGAAAACCTGTAGAAACCATCATTGTGTGAATTATGTTTTAATCTCTTGGGAATCAAATGGAAAAAGAATGGTCTTTAGAAAATAACAAATATACTTTGAGGCTTAGAAAGAGGCTTTGTCCAATGGGATACAGCCACTTGATGATAGAGTTATCGTTCATAATGTACACAGTCCTTATTTCTCTCATTATTTATTATGTTTTTGTGCTGTGAATGTCAGGTTCCAAACACCATGCAGCTTTTATCAAGAGGACTCAAGTAAGACGGGGTTAAAGAGGCCAGGGTGAGGATGTATCGGAGGCACATGGCAGGAAACTTGGTGCATGCCTCTTGTGTTATAAACTTTCTTTTGCTTTGTAACTTGAGTAGAAAGGGGGCTCAACATTTGTTCTGCCTGGTATCTGAGGGTTTGAACATGGCAATATTACTCAAGAGTTGGCAGACAGACGGCCAGAAAGGCAGCCAGACACACTCTCAGTAAGTGCAAGTCAAAGTGACAGCACAAAAGGTTGCTTTACAAAGCGTTTGCTGTTTCAGGCATGTGTGTCTTTTGCTTAATTTATGGACCTGCTGTTTTAGGGCATTTTAGATTAGTCTGTTCTGGGGATATCTCATTCCATGTCTGACTGTGTGGGGCTCATTAAAGCTGGGAACGAGCCGCCTCTGTCGCCCCCTCATTGGCCTAAGGTGCAATAACCGCCAATCAGGCGATTTGGAGCTATTTCAGAATTCAGGTACATTAAACTGGCTTTGCATCAAGTTAATATGCAGGGTCTGTTTGGCAA
This sequence comes from Notothenia coriiceps, assembly GCF_000735185.1. Lineage (NCBI taxonomy): Eukaryota > Metazoa > Chordata > Actinopteri > Perciformes > Nototheniidae > Notothenia > Notothenia coriiceps. Next base: position 43,853 of record NW_011358154.1, on the reverse strand, counting down.
CGCTGGCCCGATAGTGTGATTCATCTCTGATGGCTTTTAGAAAACACCATAAAAATATATTCTGGTAATGACTCTGATGTCGTCAAGAGAGTGGGCTTATGGTGTGGTTAAATGCATGAATGCTTGCTTGTATTATTTTCAGTATTTGTTGGATCTATGGTGGCAATTATGCTTTCATTTCCACTCAACTGCACTGTGTGTGGTACTAAGCGTCAACCAAGTCATTAAATTGGAGTTTGGACTAAGGAGTAGCTGAGTTCTATGTGTTTGTTTGTGAGTGTTTTTTTTCCGAGGTTTATGGTCTGTGTTTGAATAAGACAGTTGGGTGAGAGTAGCGTTTATTACTTTTGTGTGTGCTTTGTGTGTGAGAGAGAGTGTGTCTGTGTTCCTGTACTTCCATCTTTGTGAGGACTCATTTAAACCTAAAAAGTGAGGATATTTTTGACCTTAAACTAGGCTGTTTTTAGGTTTAGAGGATTATTAGCACTTCGGGATTGGAACTCAAATATGAAGTGCATAATGAAACCCATTATTATTATTTTGTTTACAGTCAACGTTTAAGTAAGGATTGCAATTAAGTAGTAGTTAAGATCAGTACTAGCTAGGCAATGAACTACATCCATAGAGTTATACTTATTATTGTAATACAAACACGTTTATATGTGTATGTTTCGTGCATTTGTGTCGTTGCAAAAGTGTGCAAATTGTACTGGTTTGTCCTCTCACACAGCTCAATGCATGCTGATGTCTTTGCTCATGAGAAGGTGACTCTAATCTGTAGCAAACTGTGCTGCAGCCTGTTTGTGCATGAATATATTTTTATATCATTTAGCGGACGTGTAGGTCAGTGTTTCTGAGCTTGCTTGCATATGTATTCATGTCTCTGTGCGTGCTTCGGTGCACGTGTGTGTATTGTATTGTGTTAGTTCAGCTCCTTGGAGGACGTGACCTGTGTGGGTAAGGACAGTGTTTAGGGAGGCGAATTGGGAGGAGGCCAGGCTTCTCATTAGCAGGGCAGATGTGAGGTCGCTCTGACCAGATTGCTAGCCGCTTCCTTAAAAAAACAGCTCACCAATGGCCTGGCGTGAGACTTACGGAGGGGGAGCAGGGGCATGGAAATGTCCTGTGTTCCTGACATACTGTGAGTAGCCAGCAGACAGGGGAAAGCCAGCAGTGTTAACCCACCTCAGAGGCCACTGAACACCGACTCCCCCTCTCTCCTTCTTCACAACAACATCCTTGTACAAGAACGATGGTCAAAAATAACACAAGCGGAAAACTGCAATGAGCTGCTACTTTATCCCTCCCGGACCCCTCCTGGGACGATTAGCAATCCAAAGTGAAAGAGAAAGAGACAGAACGAGAGGGAGGGAGTGAAGGTGGGAGAATGAGAGAAGAAAGGACAGGCATGGAACCAATTTCACCACAATTTCCATCCCTTTAGAGATGCTTGTTCATGGCATGATGAGGCGGCCATTAGAACAACAGATTAGGTCATTACAAACCAAAGGCCAAATCATAACCTCGAGCTGCTTTCCCTCCCCTTTAATCTAACGGACAATTCAAGATGGCTGCCTGCCTAAGGAGCATGCGAGGTGAGATCTTGAAATATAAAATACATGCATTGCAGTTTTTAAAGTAATGAATTAATCATGTTTTGCACCATCTGTTCTTTAATATAACAATCACAAAAGAAAGCACATTTGGACAGAATTGAATGTGTTAGTTTTAAGGCGATGATAATTAAATAAATGAACGAGTTGCCAATGAAAGAAATCTCATTCAAGCAGCAGGGGAGATTGGGGTTGCTTCCTACCGGTGCTAATGCCTCCTGTTTGTGTGTGTGACACCAGCTAATATCAGGTAGACAGGTCACACTGTCAAGCAGGGAGCAAGTGCACGGAAAAGAGGGGTCAAGGGCGAATAAATCGCTCGGCCGCTCTTTTTGAGATGAAAAACACGTGCTCCTGCCAGAGGGGAACCATTAAAAATAATTTACACAAGCGTTATGTTTGCTGAGCTCTTTTTGATGCAGTGTTTCCCCTGGCAATTATGGCTGTGGCGCAGTTCCAGCCATATGGCCAGCCGGGCAGTGGGCCGTGATGCTCAGGAATACCTGGGTGGTTAATTAAGAGCTGTTGCCAGGGCCATAGGAGGCCAGTCTCAGATCTTCCACACCCCCACCACCAGCACCACCAGCACCATCTCTGCTAACACTCTCACTTCCTCCAAGAGCAGACCCTCCTATGTGACCTACTGTTGTCTCTACTCGCTCACAAGCAGCAGCCACTAGGGACAGGGAGAGGCCACCGGTAATTATTTGAGATAACATCCCCCGAGTTGAGGTGGGATATGTGAGAGAGGAGAAAAACTATGTGCTGTGTTGTGTCTGTTTTTCTGTATCTGGATGTGTGCGCATGTGCACCTCGGTGTGTGTGCGCTTGTATAAGTGTGCGTATACTCCAGAGCATAAAGGTCAACATTTCCACTTTCCTCCTTCGAGTGAGTGTAATGCTTCTTTAGAATGGAGGACAACGTAGCCGCGTTTTTCATAAATACCTCATTCTGTATTCAGACATTTACTGTTCTCTGCTCTCGGTCACCAGACCAATTTGAATAAACTATTCTCACTTGTCAGGGAGCACTCGCCTCACTTTGATTGACATGTACATTTTTCAGTGACTGCAAAAAGAAAATGTGAAAATACAACATTGGGCCATTTCAAAACATTTTTTAAATGTATTATCATAAAAAAGGCTACTGTGATGAATAATTATACGGGATGCTTTTGTACGATCAGAAAGGAGGCCTTCTGCATATTCTGGAAATGTGTATTATAACTGGTCAGAAAACACAGTATTCTCTGTGTGGAGTAATGGATGATCACAGTTAAAGCCTGAGTCCTATTATTCTCTACGTCACACACTGTCGTAATAGTCATTGGCTGTTAACATATTCACAAAAAACAACATTTAGTCAAAATTACTACATGTGTTATACATCCAGAAATCTCGAGATACCGTTTCCCGCAGTCCCACAGTGTGACATATATACAAAAAACAACATTCAGACGAAACAATAACCAGTTCATTTAACAACAGCCTTTTTAAACCCTGACAATTTGAGAGTAAAATGATGTTTGACTCATATCACTAATATTTTGACCTCACTGTGGTATCATGGTTTGTGTTGTCATAACATATAGCTTTGACCTTGGATGAGGTCTTAACAAGCCCCCTGTCTAAACATATTGATATTCATAAAAGCACTATCACTCTATCAATCTGCTAGACAGAGATCTAATACAGTATAATGAAGCAATAATGAGGAATTCTCTCTTGTTAAAATGTCATTTATGTAATGAATAAAAGATGATGGGTTCAGCTGTCTCTGCTTTGTTCTCAATCAGTCTTTTTTTTGTTCTGGCCTGTACACTAACAATGGCGTCATTGGCAGACATTGTCTCGATAATCAGCCAAAATTGCTTCATGTTTCCACTGTATAAACAATCATTAGGATGTTGTTTTGTTCATTCGCTTCGCCTCAGCTTTTCATTTGTGAACAGTGGCTGCAAGGAAAACACAGACAGCTTCTAATCTAAATCTGTGATAGTTCAAAATGTCCTGATTGTGACAGCATAGCAAGGCAAATACATTTGTGACTGTGTCTGTGTGTGCATGTGTTGGTGCCCCCTCTATATATATACACGTGTGTTTGTGTCTGTGTCAGAGACCCCCTGCTGACTCGCCACCTCATCTCCATATTCCTTTATGGGAAATGTAAATGGATACATGATTATCTTTACACGGACCCAAGCAGGAAATGGGATCCCACCCTTCACTGTGACTAAAGAAGAGAGGGAAATGTTATGGTACACATTATACATGATTTATGCGTGTAGAGAATGGCACCTTTTCCTTGATAACCTCTCCTGTGTGTTTTCGCTTTTCAACTGAGATTCAGCAAGGTCCCGATGGTGCAATGTTCTCTCCCTGTACCCCTCTAAACAATAAACAGCATTATCTGTCTGTCTGTCTGCCTTCAGCCGTTTACACTGACCTGCTATCTTATGGTAATACATCCCAGTGAGTGAAAGAAGGGTGATATACTTGATGCTGAATAATTGGTCATTTTGGTTGCGGGCTCCCCTGCTTCACATTACAGGGATAATGAAGGCCTGCTGAATATGGTGATCAGTCTGTGTGTGCTGGGTATGTGCCTCTGTGTGCATCTGTCATCTGTGTTTGTGCGAGTGTGTGTGTGTTGCAGAGGTGTCTCCTGAGTCAGGGATTATTGCTGATAGATTATTTCTTCAGCCCCCTCGTTATCACTGGATCAAACAGACATGTGACCCGCACTTCATCACTCTATTCATCCTCCTCTTAAACTGAGCTCTGGAGACCTGCAGAGAGGGCTGCTTGAACCATATATACAGACTAGGGCCCCCGTAATACTGCTGCACCGGGACCCTTTTGCATAATTCTAAACCCCCTGCTAGCTCTCTGTGTAGTATATCTTAACAGGCATTATGAATTTGGTTTTACAGCTGAGAAAAACTCTATTTTAAAGTGGGGAGTGGTTGGTTTTAACTCGCTCGTCATTCCGTTTGCAGCGAGGTGGAAACACGGGAGGATTTAAAAGAGATAGCCATTTAAAATATGATTTCTCATTCTGCTGGCCCCTACTGTCCAGACTCATGTTCCAGCCCCTGTTATTATGTGATATTGTCGTCACCTATCCTCATTACTAGTTGAAGGACAGGCCCTTTGATGCTCATTAGCGAGCGCCCCTGTGTCAGCAGTACAGAGTAGTCATAGAGAGCTGGTGTGAGCCGCGGCTATGAGAGATGTGATGTCAGCCAACCTGTGTATACTATGACAGTGGTGACACCCAGCCGGTCGTCCTTTTGTCAGGGGCCCCTAACGAGGTCATCACTGTCCCTGAGACAGAGGTCACCCTTACATTTGACCCCTATCCCTCCCGACGCTGTAATGTCAACAACTCCTCACGTCACCTGCCCGGCGGTGTCCGTGCTCCGCTCTCCCTCATTGGCTGGTGGCATGCCGAGCTGTCATTCGTGCGGCCAGTGTGTGTGAAAATCAAGGTGGGCTGATGTCTTTTAATGAGACAGACGTAGAGCCCCGCTAATGTCCCTGCCTTCGTTAGGCAGGACCCAGCTGCAGCCTGTCAGCCCCCTTGTTAGGCTCGGCCCTGGTGGGACGGCCAGGCAGGGCAACGCGGCTGTCGCTCTGTCTATCTGTCTATCAGTTGGTCAGCTTCTGTCCTCCCTTCACCCCGTGGTGGACCTCAGTCTCCAGGGTGGAAGGGGAGCTCTGTCTGCCTGATGGCACGGTACTGTATGTCAGGGCTGCACTCTCTGCTGTGTCCCCTGGATCCTGGGAGGTGGTTGGCTAATGATCCACCGACAGGGCTTTGGGGCGCTCCACGGCATTTTGTTTCCTGATTAGAATGCAGCGGCGGCCTTTGTCAACAGCGATGTCAGCCGCTGTAAGGACAAAGCATTGTTACCAGGAGCATAATTAAATCTGTTTCCTGTGAATCTGCCACCTGTGTTGACCAGGCAGTCAGGGATTCAGAGAGGGTGTTTTTTCACCTCCCACTCAGTGTTTTGTGTTTATTCTCTCCCTCCTCCTATCTCTGTATTTGTTGCTAATATACTGTGTAACAGGGAGGCAGCTACATAACAGGGAGAGGATAGGCTGTTATTTCTCTTGTTATCATTTCTTACAGGGAACAATGCAAACACACAATTAGTAAATAAGCTTTTACTAATGCCAAGCTCTTTTTTTCTTAAATGCATCAAAACCCAGTAACTACATATTGATTAATTACTTGACAAACTTACATCAACTAAATTTAAGATTTTGAAAAAAAAACGTTTTTCTCATTTACATTTTTATATTAAATTCTACAATCAAATGTATTTCATTTTCATCTCTTCTAACCCTGCTATAAAAGACTACAGTTATCTGTCTCATCAAATACACAGTGACATGTGAGCCACAGCTAACCAGACCATTAAAAGCAACAGCAGTCCCTGGGATATGGACTGGTCAAAAATTAATTGGCCCCATGGCTGTTTGAAAGCGCGGAGAAAACAACTCCATGGAGTGTATCAGGATTTCCCACATAAAATATGTCAATTTTCCCCGCTCAAGCCAGTCGAGCAATAATGACCCCATGGTGCTGTAGAGTGGTGTGACAACACAAATGACACTACACTGTGTGCTAATGACATGGGATGTAGTCGCTGGGTAAACATGGCAATTAAACAACAGTCTTAGACTGAGCGGGGCACACATAGAACCTTCACAGACCCCATTGTGTCTTTGTCTTAACGCACAGTCTCACTTGCTCTCTCTCCCTCTTTCTATGTTTCAGTCTCTCGCTCTCTCGGCAAGACATTTGCATGCTGGAGGCATAATTGGCTGGTCTCATGGTGGCGGTGGCAGTATTCCTAGAACGAGGACATCTCAATGCACCTCACACGTCCTCACTGTCACAAGGCTCGCTGCTGAAAGCCTTCCTGACACAAACACAGCAACACAGAACGCTCCCACAATGGCAGCCATGTCTGCTCCCACTCAAACTACACCCCGTGACAAGAAGGAGCTGAACTAAGCACATTTCTCTTCCCCCCCCCCTTGCAGTTTCCAAAGTTCAGGATTACCGTCAGCATGCAGGAGCTCTGCTGGAGAAGTTTTTCGCTGTCTGAGAAGACTGTGTGTGAGAGTTTGGATGGTGACAGCCTAGCTTTAGCAGTTTGCTGGAGGAAACTCATGTTGAGTTTGGGTATGTAGGCACATTTGAACATGCGGTAACTTATAAGTGGCACATTTTGTATGCATGATGGACTGAATTCAAATATCTTGAGAATGGGAATGTAACACACCAATGTGTAACATGTCTCCTATTTCAGAAAAGGCATAGTAACAAAGGTATGGGCAGATAGTTGCTTCTACATCCCTAATTAGTGATCTCCATCCTTTATCACAAATTCACGCTTCTTCATCTCCAAATGAATCATTTAGCTCATACAGAGTACGCGTGGCTGCACACAGGTGACTCTGCAGTGTGCCACAGTGGCCAACAATTGCTCGCCACATTGATAGAGTACGCCTGCCAGAGCCTCATTTCATTCACCCGTGGAACAATTAGCAATGCTGAGCAGTTTTGCAATTAACAGCCTCATAACTGTCACATGCCCCAATTTTAAATCAGCAGGAGTAATATCTGTTTTAGAGCAAAGTTTAATTACAAAGTACAGCATTTGTATTGCAGTGATTAGCATTTTTAAATGACATTGCTATTACTTTTTAACATTTTTTAACAATCTCCACAGGCAAGGCTCCTCCCTGTGGCAATATAGCAATATATTCTTTTTGGCAGGGTTTGTGTTTAACTTTCACACCCATATGGAGAAATTACACAGAATCTGATAAGAATGCAGTTGGAGCTTGGCTTCACCCCTGAGTGGTGATAGAGAAATAAGCGTTTTTAGGTGACTGAATGAATGAGTGCCAGTGGAATAGCACTCACTTCAGGCTTGACATTCTCCATCAAACAGCAGCATACTCTTGTGAACAAACAGTCTGTCTAAAACTCTAAATGGGCTCACTCAAAATGGATGCTAGAGCCCAGTCAAGGCTTAAATCATCTCTCTGTTGAGCTCAAAAGAGAAGCGTCGAAGCCAGAAAATAGAAGAGCCGGGCTGATGGAATCTGGCACAAACACATTCCCACCTTTCCAATCTTATTTTCGTCTCTCGCCTTCTGCCTGGTTCCCTTGAAGGGGCTTAGTGTACTTTTTGTGTCCCAGTGCGTACAAAGTCTATCAGAATGCATTTGTTTCAGGGAGCCCCCATTCACTTTCAAAGGGTTAAACAGACCATTCACCGGCCTGTCAACATTCCCTGGCCCGCCTCACGGAAAAGTCTGCTCGAGTTTTGTTCCCGATCAACACTTGTCTCCTCGGCCCGTTGTTGCTCGCGTCGTGTAATATCCATGACAATCGTGTTGGGCTTTTCAGGGGGCTCTGTAGCACCCATTCTGTGGGGCCACTTTCAGGCCATAAAGAGCTTTATTTGTGTGGATTTGAAAGAGTCATGTGAAGTGCCCTCAGGCTGGAATCCTCTTCAGCAGGTCAACACTGTCTCAATGGGCTTCACACTCACAGTCGGCCATCAGTACTGCCCTCACGTTCTTATGAAGCAACATCAACGCCACTGCTGCTAGAGTTCTGAAAGTCCTCTGAAAGCTGCACTACAGGCAAAGGCGGGAGGGGGGGGGGGGGGGGTAGGAAAAAAGGGCGGTACAGGGGGAGAGACAAGTACAGGGGGAGATAACAGTCTATAGCCAAAGGTTTAGGTGTAAAAAGTTTAAGAAAGAAACGTTTTCTTGTGCAGACACAGTAATTTTCAGTTCTGGACTGGGTTCAACATAAGCAAATCCAGAACCCTGTATGACCCCCAGCCTGTCTCTCTAACCCACCCGACTGAAGTGTGTGGACCACACATTAAGCGCACAGCAGCTAAAAGCGCTAAGGGCCTGGGCGTGGGAAGCTGCGAGGGAGGTCCAAGGCGTATCCATTTTCATGACCATACGGAAATTCAGCAGACGCGTTAGATAGCGGTGATACCCTAACGGCCATGTGATGTGGTATGCTGAATGGTAAACAGTGTGAGAGGGCGTCAACTGCACCCCCGGCATATGGGATATCATTCTGAAGGGAGGGATTTCACAACACGGCCATGCTGCCAGGCAGGCCCTTGGACTTTGATTGTTAATGAATTGCTCTATTGACTTGCACTCTTTGCTTGCTTCATTAGAAGACACCAACAAAACTCCCTGTTTTCTTTTTTCCCCCCTCTTTTTTTATTCCACCCTGATCTTATGCACAGAGAGAGAAGACGTGGGCCAGAAGGAGGGTGAGTATTACAGAAAGCTTTTGTAAGTTTGACTTAAATCTTTCAGGCTTGTCATCTGTTTCCCCCCTCTTCTGTGGGCTTCAATTCTTTAGCCCCAGATAATATGTGTATTGTGGGCAATTTAAGACAACTCTCCAGTGCTCAGTGATGCCAAGAGAACAAACCTAATGCCCCCGCTCCCCCGCCTTCCTGTCCCTACCCCGCCCCACCCTCTCCCCCATCCCAGGCAGGCCATGGCCCAGGACCAGCCTCCTCTAAATCTATTTCCCAGTCCCTCCCCAGCCCTCATTACCATTTGGAGACAATAATGGTTTTGTCAGGACGATACCTGCTTTACAAGTAGCAGATTATTGTGTCCCGCCAGTGTTAACACAACAAGTACAAGCCCTCTGTCTGTGGCCATTCCACCGGCTGTCAGCACTCATCCATAATGGCAGTGTCACACCATAACACACGGCACACAAAGACGGGTGACCCTCCAGCTACATGCACAAAGACATGCAGCCTCTATAAGACTTACACAACATATGGCTGCAGCATTGGGGCCCTTGGTTTTTGCACAACCCGTCATCGAGCCAAAAACGTCCTGCCCTTTGTCCAGAAAATGTGTTGCCCCTGGCTGCTAGGCCACACAGTGCCATGGTTGTGCACCAATTACACCACACTTTACCAGGAGTGCCATCTGTATGCCAAATGGACCAGTCTGTCAGTGAGTTCTGGCCCGATAGGTGTGAATTTTACAGTCCTAAGAGTGTATTAAAGACAGCAGGAGCCTTGTACGAGTGTGTGACCAGGTTTTTTTTTTTTTGTGTTGTGTGTCTTTATATGTATGCATATACTTAAAATATTAAACGTAAAATATAGCTTTTACTTTTCTGTGTGTGTCGACATCGCCTACGGCAAACAAACGCAAATAAAGGCAAAGAAAACTGTCCCATATCTAATCTTGTTGAACTTTCAGTGACACAGATACACGGTCGATTTAAAGGGAGTTTTTCATACCTAAACTAACACAAAGGAGAATGTGTGTTTAACGGCGGCGTAGGGCTTTTATCAAATCCCTGAGTAGATGTCTCAGAGGCTCCATTGACAATGCCTCATGCAATACCAGTGCTTATACTGTCCTAGAACGACATGAGAGGGAGCGTAACACACTTTGACAGCCTTTTATAGGAGTCATCACAGGAATTGTGATACTGTATTTCTTTTTTTTTTTTTATCTCTGAAGGAAACTGCGGGTATTTTTAGAAAAAAAATGCAGTGATGTTCATTCCACGTGTGTCAATATGTTCCTTCATTCAAATAGAGTTTTACTTTAAAGTACATTAAAAGGTTTTCCTGACTGATTGATGCAAAACTCTGTATTGAAACCGTATTAGTCAGAGACAGTAGAGAGGTGAACTTATTTAACTTGTGAACACCGGTTGGCCGAGGGAACTTCCTGTGACTGTATATGTGAGGAGGCAGTGGGTCAGCTGGAGGAGCTTCCTGCCCTCTGCAGAGTGGGGACGCCTGCTGTGTGGGTATAACATGGCAGGCCAGGTCTATTGTCTAAAAAGAGGATGTGCTCTGGGGTTGTCTCGGCACCGAGCCGGGACACACTGCGAATGACGCACGAAAACTCTCACTGCCTGGACCCAAAGAGTCAGGGTGGAGCATGCCGCTCTTGCAAGTTAAGGCCTGGCACGGTGAGGTTGTGTTCAAAGAAAGGGAAATAAATAACATCAATAAACAGGAAAGTGTCAGTTCTAGAAATACATTTGGGGAGATTTCTGAATGGCCTAGCCATGTTGGCTGTTGAATGTGTCTGCTTTAAGATTTGCGAAAACAATTATGTTTTGAGAAAAATGTATGTATTTAATTTTTTTCAAATTAAAATAATCCTTTTGGAGCACAGAGGATCCCTGATTCTGGTCTTTGATCATTTTTGTATAGGTGGGTGGGGTCACGGTAGAAATGTTGTTTTTCTGCCTTGGCTTTGACACTACCATATGTGCAGGTAACAACGCGACCTTTGACCCTGGTCTGAGGGCAGTCAGAAGGGTATGGTGCTGGTCAGGCATAGATCTAAAAGGACCATAAGAGTTTTCTGTGTAGTAGCTATTCTGGCTTGGATAGGTGTCTCACACGTAGCTCTGCTGGTTATTGGTGCATGGTGGACAGTAACCAGTAAGAATATTTACTCAAGTACAATTCAAAAGAACATATTTTACTTCTTACTTTACTACATTTATGAGACAGCTTAAGTTACTAGTCACTTAAATGATAAAGATGTTTGCATAACAGACAGAACCTTCTCCGTCGTTGCCCCCTCCCTCTGGAACTCACTCCCACAACCCATCAGAGATAGCACTGAGCTCACCACCTTCAAAAAACTTACAAAAACTCACCTCTTCAATCTGGCTTTTAACGTGTGATTGTTTTTGTAGTGCTTGATTTTAATGTGACTTTAACTATATTTATTTGTTGTTGTTCTTTTTTTTTTTTACTATCTCTAAAGCTACTTTGAGCACCTGTTAAAGCGCTTACAAAATAAATCTATTATTATTATTATTTATTATAACAAACAGAACAGTTTATAACATATAATGTGTTGTTATAAATAAAATGGTATATACTAGAAATGTTTTACTAAATAATCAATTAGCTGATTGAGAGAAAACTAATTGCCATCTATAAACATTAAAGGTAGGGTAGGTAAGAATGGAGAAACCAGCTCGAGTGCGCTAGAATTTGAAAGTATGCAGCCGAAAAATATCTGCCCCTTCCTTCAGACTTCCTCACAGAGCCCCTCCTCCAACACACA
>NW_011358154.1:15470-32092 GCF_000735185.1 Notothenia coriiceps | reverse complement strand
CAGTCAAACACGACCAGACTTGTTGTTCTAAGTTCGTCACTTCTATAGTTTTAATCGGTGTGAATTTGAGCCTATATCTAAAAGGTACACCCTAAAACATCATCCGACTTGTTACCAAAACGAACGAAGGTACCCGACCACGAATTATAGACAAAGAGTTTTGACCCCCGGATGACTGGGTGGTACACGACATCTATTATGTGACTGACCACTATGGAGTATGTCGGGGTTAAGTTTGTTGTCTTGATAGTGAACATTACATACACAATATCGACACCTTTTGAAAGTGAAGTCCTTTCAATACAACATCCAATACGTTACACTTAGGTAACACTCATAGTAACTATTGTCGTGAAAGGATATCCACATAAACCGTTCATATCCATGTCTTGTTCGACGACCGGTCGTTAGATTATTGTACCATTGACTATAACGATTTTACGACTAACAACGAACGTTGAGAAATTCTTAGGATTTTACGATTCATTCGTCACACAATTACTTATTGAGGTTAGGGACACTTCTTTATGTAGACTATAAACGGTTAACCGTAGTCCGGGTTTACTGTCAACACAGGTTCAGACTATTGTCACCGAACGGACGTTCGATTTAGAATCGAAGACACAGGTGTACGCGGTAAATTTTTTGTTTAGACTCGCGAAGCACAAAAACACGGAGTGAAGGCTCTTTAAGCTAAACTTTTATAAAAGTTGAAATCGTCCTTTTCCGACCATTCTCAGTGGAAATACACGATTATCTCTTGGTTTGTTACAGTTTGGATTATTCAAGATTCATCCGTTTCCATGCATATGTCTCCGTTCCGGTTATATAATCACAACCATTATTAAAACCAAATGAACTAGAGAGGAACAAACCCTTATAACAAAGTCCCTGTCCCAACCCACTTCCTCCTGAGTTTCGTTTTGTTTTTAATTTTATTTTTTTTTTAACCGAAAACTCTAAAAATCGAATGAATTCAGTACTTGCCAGCCTACAGTCCCGCCCCCTTTGGGGTAAGTCCCCGTGCGTTTAAACTGAGAACCCAATGCAGGAGATAAGAGCTGTTGCAGAAACAAAAATCTAAGACCACACGTTTTGATAATACAAGCGCAAACGGCGCGACCCACAATAATGTGTTCTTCTGTCCGTCACTCAAGTGAGGTTAAGTCAACACGAGCTGTCCTATTGCATGGGTAACGGTCGAAATGGCGGAGAGGTAAGTGACGAATAACAGATCATTATCATCTTGGGGTAACCAACTTTTAAAGGAATTTATTAGCCTAACTTTTCTGCGAGTTTTCACGTTTTAAATGACTGCTAATAAAACTTAGCGCCTGAGAACTCTGTCCTTAACTCCTGAAGATCTGCAAAGTGTCACACTCACGCGCGGGCATGCCCATAGACCCAGCGTTGGCAAGGTGGTTTAGTCCTCCCTCTGTCGGTGCCTGCGTTACGCGCACTCCGCTGACGAGGAGCGCGCGAGACAAATAAATCTTGCGACCTCTATATCGTGTATACGTCCCACATTAGTCTGACCAAAGGAACATGTATCTGTCTTTATAGTGTGTCCAATTGCCAGTCGTGTCTAGGTAAACTGGTGAGGTAGTACACTATTGACGTCTCAATTCAAGTTGTGTCAGCAGTATCATTTTTACATATTTTTCTAGTCACAAAAAAACCAACTTCGCGACCGTCGTGTGTCCCGGAAACCCAGGTTTTCGTCCGTTTTGCCCACTAATTGCTGAAAAAACTACCAATTAAGTACCTGTCGTGTTTTTACCGTTGAATTTATACCACGTAGAGACTTTGGAGTCAGTAGTCAATGTAGCCATAGTAAACCAGTATCGCAAAGCTTTATAATAATTTTAACCCACATAATATTCCGTAAAACTTAGATCGGTTGTTTAAAAATAAAAAGTTCTTATCCATAGTGACAGTAACTTATTGTAGTTTTATAAACAACACACTATAATAAATAAATTCTAATGTAAATTTTTGTATATTGTAAAGTTACAAACTCCTACCTGTACTGAGACTTTAAATCACCCATATCCACGACGACAAACCCCTTGTGACTGTCACCTATTACCTTCTTATTGACTACCACTCTAATACCGAAGGTGAAGCAAAAGTTACATAAATAGTTAATAAATACCTGGGAGTTTATGGTATACAGTATTTTAATACTTACCTTAGTTTAAACATTGTTCGAATCACAGTGTCTTAATACCCGAGGCAACTTAAATTCCCAGGTCCATAAACATCGTTGTATGTGTCATAGACAAAAGTCGTCCTCCTTTGACTGAGTTCCAACAATCCGGGATATGAAGAAACTTATGATAAATGTACGCCTCTAAAAGTCTGGTTGTTTTGTTTTAGCGAAAATATCTCTTTATTTATGTTCGTAAGATTTGTTTATAAATCTCTGTTTTCTTATAATAGGTGGGTAAGTTAGGTAAGAAAGAAGATGGGCGAATAGGCATCCAGCCCAGCGCCTCAATGTCAAGGTCGTCTACTCGGGGTTTGAAGAAAAGGGACCGTGTGAGTGGTCGAGACACACATAGGAGCCCTGCCCTAGGGGTTCCGTCGATGGGTCCCGGTCACTTCTTTAGTTATTAGAGGGGAGGTGGACCAGATCAGCCTAGTATATAGCGGTAACACCTCAGGCGACGAAGGGGTTTTGCTCAAAATACCAAACAGATCACCCATTAGCCATGCCTCATATCCCTCTATTTCACTTCCTGTTTCAAAAGTGCTGATTTTATGTATAAAGCTTTAAAAAAAAAAGAGAATTGATACAAAATAAAAAAGGAGGGGGCTGAGCTCATGCGGGACCCGGCAGCTACTGTCTAAACTAAATACTGAAGTGATGAAACGCCATATCATGGATTATCAAGGATTATCTCTGAAACAGTATGGAGCTTAAAGGCTTTCTCTCTTGCCGGTTATACCACAAGGTGAGTTCCTTTTTATTTCCTGCTTCTTCACACACATGCTCTCCAGTACAGGTTAGCTCTGAGTGTTAGCGATGCTAATGTAAACACCGACCATATTACGTCCAAAACAGTCGGGCATTGTTTCTGATAGCAACGTTTCTGATAGTGCCGTGGGTCCACATTTCAGATATTACGTCATATCGGACGCAAATCTGGATCAGCTCCGTTGTAGCCCCGTTTTTAGAGATGTGGGTACGGAGGAAAAGAGAGATGGTTTTATTTGCTGACGCTGCGTGAGTTCCCCGACACACCGGGGACACATATTTATGTATAACAGACATCAAAAAGTGCATTTTGCATAATAGGTCCCCTTTAACTTGTAAGGGAGTAACTTCCTCGATCACTGCTGATGATATTGCTGCAGAGGAAGTGAACAGGACAACGTACTTCCGCTTCAAAGCATTCAGTTGTAAAGTAAGTTAAATGTTGATATGAAAATGATGAGAATTGCTTACTTTTAAAAACATTTCTGATTTTGGAGCTGCTGCAGAGATTGTTTTGAGTTGACATATTCCCAGAATTTTATAGCAGCTGAAAATATTGGAAACCAAAACAAGATCCGCGGCGTCCTACCGAAACAGCCTCACACAGCTAGATCAGTTCTATTTTTTTTAAGTCTGTAAGGTTTAACTCAAAACAAATCATCAACATGAGAATCAATTTAGCCCGTTCAGATACACTCCAGACTCAACTATTTCATGTTTAAATTATGCTGTGATTCCCTGGCTTTCCCAACTATTTAAACTGGTTTACTCAGGAGGATGATTTGAACATTTGTTTTTAGATTGGCTGATTATAAGGACAATTATCATGACATGGCACTCCCATGTGCTATCAAAAAGTCATTTCTTGCAGAGATAAGAGCGACTCTAGGGACACACAGTTTACACCATTAATAGTGTGTGTTAGTATGGACGTTTTCAAATTAGCTATTGTACTTGGATGTCGAATGGGGCAACTGCAGGAAGGAGGAATTAACTAAGAAAAACATGTTTTAAGTTTGGACAAATTCTTTAGATAATCAGCATCTAACTTGACTATAAGCTAATATAATTATAACTGCAGCTTGCTGATTTAAAATCGACTTTCATTATTTCTAAAGCAGTCAAAGAGTGACAGAAAGTATTGCTGACATCATCCGTTGTCAGTTGTCAATCAAAAAGCAACGTTATTTTTTGATTCCTGAAAAGCTGACACGTTGGAAAGGGCTTGGAAAACGATATTTACACTGTAAACACATCTGTAATTAAGGTATGTACAACACAATGGAGGGAAACTATGGAGTGAATGATAACATATCAGATAACAACATTCATAAAGTCGAAAACGTATATACTATTTCACATACAATGCAGTCCATGTTTTAAATGTACAGCATAAACCAGACAGCATTCACACGGTAGATGGAGCCTAGCTTGGATGGGCTGGAAACGTTTTTCAAACACAAAAAACAATTAAGCAGGCAGAGTGATGGGGGGAGACAGAGCTAAGCTACCCGACGGCGGCAGTCACTTCCACAGAGCTGCATCAGGAACAGTTGGGTTTCACTTTGCATGCTGCTGTGCTCGGAGAAATCTCAACATTTACCCAGTTTGTCTGGCCGTGGCACCTGCTGGGGGAGACATTAGTCATTTGTAAGTATTAACATGGGCATCCCCTCCTTCGCTCATCTTCCCTGTCTCCCTCTCTCCTCGTCTTCCTCCCCCCTCTGCACTCTCACTCCCTCCCTCTGTGAGTACACTGTCAGTCATGTTGTAGCCTTTTAAATGTCATCCACTTACTGCGGAGAGCAGTCGCCCCACTTGACAGTTTTATTGGGAGACGTTGTGATGACGGTGATGAGAGAGCGAGGGAGAGACAGAGGAAGAGAGAGGTAGGACTGGGGGGGAGGCATCTTTGAGTCAAATCAAATTAGAATAATCAGAGTGATGTGATTAATAGGAGTGCCATTGTGGGGTAATCATGCACAGCGATCATCACTGCGGTGGACTTCAAATTAGCGTGCCCTGCAGTGAGGCTTTGATCTGGCAAGCATCAAATAAAGCCGGGCGTCAGGTTGTCACTTACTTAAAGCACACCTTCGCCTTCAAGTCTTTTCGCCACACTAAAAATAGAGACGGGAGACAAAACGTGACAAAAGGCAGAGGTACATTCGACAAACGATCATGCCTGCACTGTGTGGCACCTGCTGCCGTCAGCCACTCAGGAAGATTTCAATTTCTTAAGGTGGACTTAGGAGGGAAGAAAGAGAGAACAAGCTAGAAAGGAAGACATCAAAGTGACATTACCCATAGCGGTTATTTCTTTCAGGTGTGTGTCAGTCGAGCCCAGATGTGGTTGAAACATCTGCAGAAATCCCCATGGAATAATTTCAAGTCTATTTCTTTATAATTGTCTTGGTTTTAATGCAAAACATCTGGATGAAGTTTGGACAAATATATGCGTTCTTCTTTCTTTTCTTTTTTTATTCTTTATTTATTTGGGGTCACGTTATAATACAAGTACAGTTTTTCAAATCATATATTTTTAGAGACCCGAAAGTGAGAAACGAAATAGCAAACAAAATTAGTTAAAGTAAAATAAAAACGAAAAAGTACACAGGGGTTGTTTGAAATAGCAAATGTCTACACATGTACATATGCATACATATCAACATACATTCAATACACATACATGTGACCATACACATCTATACATATACATTCAATCGGTGTATAGAAACAGTCAAACGCGTTCTTCTTTCACTTTTGTTAGCAGTGCTTATGAATAGGAAAGAGATATAGTAATAAAGGGCTGGCTTATCTAAAGCCAGTTGAGTAGAACTTGAAATGTTTGGCTCTATGAGACCTGATGTACTTATATGATTCTGTTTCTTCAAGTTTGTACTTTGTTGGTCGAAGACACTTATTGTAAGTTGCTTTGTATAAAAGCTTCAGCTAAATGCAATGTAATGTAAATATAGGAGATGATCATGCGAATTGCCACCACTACTCAAAATCCATTAAAGACAAAGAAAAGGAGGAAGTAGTCAAAGAAGGCCTCGCCCTGACGTCAGAGTAAAAAGGCAAAGGAAAAGAGACATTTAAAAGCTGTCAAGGACCATGTAGTTGAGTTTGTGAAAGCTCAAGTGTCATGGAGACTGTGCTCGGTCTCTGAACACAGAGCGTGCCTCTCCCCCCACTACAGGAATACTGACATTTTCATTAAAAGGTCACCGCTCTTTTCATGTATTCACCTCAGCTTTTAATGTGAGTAGAAAGGTGAGCAAGAGAATGAAGAGAAGAGAAGCAAGTGAGGGGAGGAGAGGTAGAGAGGATTTAGACATGGACCGAGGTGAAGCGGGACTTTGAGAGATACAAGATCAAAAGGAGAAAAAGACCAAAGCGATCAGCTCTCAGACCAAGGTCAGAGCTATGAGGAACACATCCACAGTTCTTATCTCAAACAGATATAGAGCTTTGAATGGTTACATGGAGAATGATATGGCTGACTGCCGGTAAGTACTGTTTATAAGGTCACGGTGTCCTTGCAAAAAGTCTTTGTTCACATTATACTTTGTTACAACATGTCCTTAACTCCCCTCCGAAAGCCATGTGTGTTTATTGTATACATGTTAATTAAAGTGAGTCTCGGTGGGAAAACAAATTCACCATATCAGTTTTGCTCACTTCAAGGTTGTTTATAATGCTCCTCATGAAAGGACGGACTCGAACAAACAATTGTAATGGTAAGCCAATGAGCCATTGCATTTAAATCAGCATTTATATGTAAAATAATTCAGCATTAGTACGTGAGGATATCCATTACTGAGCTAATACTTTGAAACGAATGCCAAAATAAAAGAAGGCCTTTTAGTTCTCTAATTTACTATGTCGACTGCATGAAGTTAAAAGATGCCCCCATTTAGCTGTTTAAATGAGGGTGTAGAGAAATTTCCTCTGAAAATGGATTAAAATAATTTGCCGAGAATAATCATTAAAATAGCAATAAGGACCAAGAGTGTATCTATTGAGCATACAATCATTTCAAGTATAAATTAAATAGCTTATTACTGCCTTTCATTTCCTTGAGGGAATCGCCCGCACTCCTTTTTTCTCAGCTCCCTTGGTAGATGGGGTAATTTTCTTTGGAGGCTGGTGGAATAAGCGCCGTGCGGCCGCGTGTTCAGCAGGGAAAGTACATGAAAGTCTCCTGTTTTACACAGTGGATCTCATTCTCCATGCTGTCCATATTTCTGTCTGTCTATCTTGAGAGTAGCGCTAAAGCTCCTTAGTCTAACAGTGTTAGAAGAGTAAAAGAGACCTCGTAACTGCGGCTCAATGCGATTCTCAAGAATAAATCCAAGTCTAATCTTTTATGCCTTACCTATCAGAAGCCCTTCACTCAGTGCGCCCCTGCATTCCTTTACACATTGTCAATATGTTGGAGAATTGCTGAGATTTCAACACCTGTCAGCTGATATAAACCCCAAAATGAAGTTGTGCAATAGACTGGCCTGGGAATGTTTCAGTGCTGGAATGCAGTGTTCGGTGACTGGAGGGATTCGAGTAGGGGGTGGACGGACCCTGGTGCTGCTGTGTGACATCAGTGTGGTGGCATGGCAGAAAGCTGAGGGCCCGTTTGGCCCCGACAGCTGCGTTTGCCCACAGTAATGCACCCCGCCGGCCGGGGCCAAGGCCTCTCTCCTGCTGTCAGCACACCGATCGGCTTTCATGGATCATCTCTTATCTGCCGAATCTGTCATTGCAGAGGAGGGCTCCTTTTGGGGGGCTTCAAACCGTGCTGCCATGGTTCACAGGCTCCAAGCCCCCCTTATGGATACTTTGCTCTCTCTCCCTTTCTGTCTTGCTGTCTTTTTCCAACCCGTGTCCCACTCCTTTTTTTCCTTTATCACTCCATCACGCTCTCAGATGCATGAGCTCTCTGTCATTCCATTTTTGTCTCTCCGCCGTTTGTTTACGAGTGAGACTTAACCTGAGAGGCAGGGCATTGGAGCTGGGGGGTGGAGGGTTGCAGTGTTGCGGAGTAAGGGAGGGTTTTGAGAGGGAAGAGGCTTTTGTTTGTTTGGACAGATGCACAGGCCCATCTCTGAACTTCTGTCAGTGATCAAAGGAGCCGATGATGTAGAACAGATTCATGGGCCATGTCTTATCAGCCCTTGCTCCGGCCCTCATCCATCATCCTGAGCCCTCGTCCATCTCACTCCGATGACGGCACCATAAACAAGGTGAATTAATCACTGACGCTCCCATCTTTGGCCAGGTGGCCGCGCGCCCTACAGACAGTCATGCAGGCTGAGGGGCTGAGGGTGTACCCAGCACCGACCCCCGGCCCCCAGGGCAGCTTCGCTCACTGGGTCTGCGCCTTTTCCACCACCAGCCTCTGGTGCTCTTTCAACAGGTCCACAAATCTCTTCCGGGAATCAAGTTGGTTTAAAGGAGAAGGGCCCTTTGAGCCAAGTTTTACAAGCTCTTGAAATTCATAGGCAAATGTGCACATATAGACACAGGTATGTTGTGCAGTTTGCCGATGTTATGTGCCGAATGCACCCTGTGGCCTTTTTCAGTATGTACGTCCTCTTACCGCGGTTACCTTCGGTCATCGGCATCCCCCATTATTGATTTCAAATGGAAAGTGAGTCATTGCGCTTGTAGAGGATGAAGGGGAAAACCGCTTAAGTGGTTCCTTTGTGTCAGCAGGTTAAGCAAAGCGTTTCACACAGGCTTTTACAGCTAGAGATAGTGCCTTTGTGCCTGAAAAGACTCAACTTAAAACAAATGCCAAATGTGACACCAAAGGGTAATGGCTACACACACAGAACGAGGTGTTTCTAAGGAAAGGCTTGTTTGTCACGCCAGGCTGTGCTCTCCTTCAAAAGTTTCAGAGGTGAAAATAAGACTTTGTCACCGAGTTTCTATGTTAGAAGAATAACGTCATCCACACAGTGCTTTAAATTCAGTGATATGTGGTGAACATACTAACTATAGCTACTGATAGTGACAAGGTCTTAAAGAGACATTGTGCATATGTCATTCTTCAACAGTGTAGGAAGTAACTTTTCTAAAAACAAGAGTTTCACTTTAAATCTCCCTTTAGACATTCCTGTGACCCTTCTGAACATTGTTTCACATGTTCTCCGGAGGTTTGTTGTAATTCATGTTAGCAACAGTGACCTCAGCGAATTACCGTTATATTGCTAGCCATGCTCGGCTCCGAGGGGGTGGCTATAGCAGTCTGGGAATGAGGTCAGGAGGTCAAGTGCCAAAGCAAAGTGTCATGGAATCCTGAGTCAAATGATGGAGCATGTGTGCTTGAAGACCCTAACAGATGCAGAGAAAAAACCAACCCCAGACAGAGACACTCACACACAAAGTCAAAGTCATTCCTAAGGTGAAGTCTTAAGCACAACGATGTTGACAGGCAGGCTACAAGTTCATCCCAAGGTAAGGAGATATAAACACTTGAGGAAGTCATCTCTCTGACGGCAGGACATAGAAGACATTCAGGCAAGGCTGTGTAGGAGTGAAATGGGAACACACACAATCAGAACCGATCATCCAACTCAATATTTCTCTCATAGTCTCCCATTATGTCAGCATAGTTGCGTAACCTTGCTGTTGTCCTTGGCCTCTGAACTGTTAATAAGCCTATTTGTTAAAATGACAGTGGCAGGCAGCATAAGCTCGGTCGCCCATCCCTCAGAGTGGAAGTCAGTTATCCCCCTCGCAGCTCATCTGGCTGAGGTGAGGGGATATCACTCTGACTGCTGTGACAGCTCTACTTTAGCATATTCATGACGAGTAGGCACTCATTTCACAGGTGTATTAAAATACCCCTAACCCCTTTCTCATAGGGAGCCTCGTCTCACACCGCAATAGCCAGACGCCATCCATGAAAATCGATGGGGAAAATATGTAGAAATATAAGCATGCATCAGAGGCCGGGTCAAGAACCTAATTTCACAGT
Organism: Notothenia coriiceps; assembly: GCF_000735185.1. Lineage (NCBI taxonomy): Eukaryota > Metazoa > Chordata > Actinopteri > Perciformes > Nototheniidae > Notothenia > Notothenia coriiceps. The sequence goes on along the minus strand of NW_011358154.1, from coordinate 22,130 downwards.
GACACCGGGGGTAATTTGGCTCCAGAAATGTTTGTCAATTCCCCATTCATTTGAGCAGGCATGGCATTGTGAGGCCCCTGATGTGAGTGCAAGGTGGCCAACCTGAACGCCTGTATTTATGGCGCACTTCTGTGAATACATTACGCCTGTCACGATGAAATAAGTGACATACTTACATGCTGCGAGGAGGAAGTCCAAAGGGGTGAGCAGCGGGCGAGGGAGAGATAAGAGGAGAGGTAATTAGTACATTCATCTTTTTTATGATATCATTTTTCAGACATATATGATCACAATGTAAATTAGAAATAAGGAGGGACCTGCAGAAAATGGAATTCATTTGGAGTGGGTCAATCGTCCTACAATAGCAGTGCTGGGAGGCCAGGTGTAATTTACGGTGGCGCTTGGCCCTCTCTCTCTTTTCTGCCATGCACCTGGCAGAGCCTGATACCCTGCTGCTCCCCACAGCTGCTGGGCCTCCTCTCCCACAGATAACACTCTCATCTCCAAAAGAGATTCATTTCCCGCACAGGAAAAGGAGGAAAGGAAAAGAAAAGGGAGAGAAGACAAACCTGCTCTCCCTTTTTCTCTCTCTCCTGTGATTCAAGACTAAGCACTTACTGTAATGACATTCTATGGATTATTGATTTTTGATTTGGTTTTTCTGCTCGGCAGATGCCCCCCGTTTTAGCGGAGCCATTACCTCCGTAACGATTAGAAACAAAAAGTTAATTATGTAATTATAAAGCCAATAACAGCCTGCGCTGGTTTACCCTGCTTTAGTTGGTTTAAACATTATCTCTTGTGTGCACATCATAACAGGCGGAATGTGAGGAGAGGAGATTAACGCCTTGGAAAGCAGATGCGGAATTTAATTCTCCAGTCCATGGCTGCCTGGGAAACCATTAAGTAATCACAACATTCTCCCTCGATTAAATTCACGGCTGCCACTTTGCACACAAAGGGAAGGGGGAAGAAGAGGTGCCTGCAAAGCTCTCCCATTTTTATTGACTGTAACGTCAGTCCCTGCCTGCAGGCACAGATGAATAAAACTGTTAAATAGGGTGCCTCAATCTGTCAGAAAATGAAAAGTTTGAGTGGGCAAAATAAAATCTAAGTCAAATAAAAAAGGAGGGGTATGTTGCGATGTGTTCGGCCCGATAAAGCTCACTCAGAGCGGGTGGAATAAATGGGGGAGCAAAAAGATGCACTTGATATTTCCCCATTATTTTCAGTCATTTTACTCCACCGCAAATGATTTTTGTCCCCAGCAGCTACAGATAAGGTTGACTGAGAGAGGAAGTGGCTGAATTGGACTTGGTTTAAATGGATTAAACACACATTCACACAGCACACCAACATGGGCCTACTTTCTGCACACACACATACAGTACACATGCATGCAGCTGAGACACGCATGTATTGACAACCTAGAATGCATACAGCGAGTGTGACTAATTACTTAAGGATGGGTATGTGAGGAATTAATATGGCCTTGAAATTATATTTATTTAATGTTACGCAGTGAAGCCGGTTGAAACAGCCCTAGAGGGATAGAGGTCAAAGGGGCGGTCTCCTTCTATAAACGAGCACTTAAGGGCAGAGAGAGGGTCCTGCTCTGATTAATTGGGTAATTCATTAGTTTGGTTAAGTCGTTTAGTAAGCTGGGTGAAACGAGGGCCTATAACCTGAGGGCTGTGCAGAGCACTAGCTACAGATGAGGAGGAATACTGTGGCTAATGCGAGATAACAACATCAAATGAACTGTGAACAAATACACATCTACAGAGCCATGAGCCAGAGTGGCTGTGCTTCCTGGAAAATGAGCAACAAACAAAGGCAACACATTGACACATATACACACAGATGCCCTTTCATATTATGAGTTTAAACATGTTGAGAATTACAGTGCAGCAAATTGTGATAGGGTGTGTTTCTAGTGCATATTGACAAGCATTAATCCTACATGGAAGCTCAGGTATGTGTTCTTGACTGTTGTTGAATGGGGAGCTTGTATGTTAAAGGGCAGCTCTTTATGCTGTATTTAGATAAGCTTTACTTCAAAGTGCCAGCCATCATCTATCATGCTCTTTGGGTTATCGGGCGGTAAGGGGCTCCAGAGTCTGACTGGCGAGGAGACTACATGTGTGTACATGTGTTGTGTGTAAATATGACACTGTTTTTTCATGGCTATATTTACACCTGCTTCTTTAAAAAATACTTCCTTGAATTTCTGGAAACCTCACTCACAGAAATGTGACACACATTCACCGACTGGTGCACGCACCTGCATGTGCACACACACTGACGCGCACACTTCTTTTCAGACCCATACAGGGCCCAGTGTGAGCGCCAGCCTGTTGCTATGCTCCCCTCTACTCCTGTCCATCAGTTTCTTCCCAGGGGCCCACAGTCATACCCCAGGGGCCTGGGGCCTGCACTTCCCCAGTCTCTCTTCACTCAGCGAAAATGCCAGGATCAGGTTTGGGAAAGGCAGCAGTTTTTTGTGTACAGTGGACAGCTGCTACATTCCAGATAAGAGCTGAATTAAAAGTGAGTACAAAGGCAGCAAGCATGGGTTTCCTCTTTGTCTCTCCTTGCCTATTGATGAGCTTCTCAATCAGGCCCAGATGGTTTGTTTCTACAAGCATCCACACAATATCATAACAGCACTGGCAAAGAATAGCAGCCAGTGTGTCTGGTTCCTGTTTGGGCCTGTTAAGCCTTTTCAAAGCTTCCATGTAACACCAGACACTGAATGGACTAAGTGGGATGATGGATTTGAATACAGAGGTTAAAATCCAAGTACACTTGTCAGTTAAGTCTTTGATCAGAGCCGTACAATGGCAATAATTCATCATGTGGAAACCGGTTAGTTGCAGTTACAGTTGATCCGTGCTAATTCGATCAAACACCTCAAATAAATCGCTTCACAAATAGATGAATAAATGAACTGCCACTTTTTTATTTTCCGTTTCCTGTTGGTAACATTTACACAAGGAAATGTCAACATGCAGTGTGAAGAAATGCAGTGACGAAAGCAATTTTCAACAGATTTTTTTTTTTTTCTACACTTTATTGAGCTGCATGATGACCATAGCAGATATTCTCTAACTTCCAGCAGCTCCTAAATTCCTCTTGGACCCCTGTAGCTCGGTTCAAACATCCCCCACCTGACCCACAACTCTGCTGGGGACCCCTGAAACACTTGGTCCCATCGCTCCATGTCAGGGGAATCTGTCCGACTAAACCAAGATGAAGTTTCATGCACTAATTACACTACAAATAATTAAGCGTGTACACATTCACTTGGACAGACTGGCTCTGAAGACAAGTGATTGATGAGCTCAAGAGGGGGAGAGGAAGTGTACACAAAGAACAAAAACTAACTGTTTTGGTAGTGTAACAGAAACAAGGCGATAAAGACCATATTCAGTCGAGCCACATGCACAAGCAAGCACACTCACAATGCATAATGCACACACACCAGGCATGTGACATCAAGAATTCACTTTCTCTAAAAAGCGCAATTCCTCCCCGAGTCCCTTTTGAACCAGGTCAAAGCCCCCACCCACAAGCCCCGGCAGAAAGGATGGGAAAACTAATGACTACAATAGAGTGTTTGCATTTTTCTTAGGCCCTGAAAAACACAAAGAACAAGGCCTGTGACAAGCTCCATTATTTGGTTGCTCTGCCAGTAAGGAGACAGCTCCTGCTGGAGAGATGAAAGTGGGGGGTGTGGGATAAGGAGGACAGGAGAATGGAGAGTGTGTGGGTGTGTGTGGAGGGGGTTATGTGAGTGGGGTGTCAAGAGGGCCACGGAGATGGCAGGTGATGAGGACGGTCCCGCCCTTGCTGCCATAACCCATGTCGCGTGGAGCTACGGGCCCATCAGCACAAAGACAAATTATCGCAGGGGGAATTTCACGGACAGGAAGAATCTGTCACCTAGTGGAACCCTCCCTCTTAGGGACTTCACACAGCCATTATGAGCTTCTTTAAGGAGGGAAAATTCACTGAGAGGCCAGCGTCCAACACCCCCATTGCCAAGATGGATGGGGAGGAGGAGGTGGGGGTCAGAAGTTAGAAGGGAGTTGTTTTGCTTTAACTTTTTTACTCTGTCTGAAGCACACTGTGAGGACCTATTGCTCATTTTTTTGGCAATCATTTATTTTGGTATGTTGCAGAGCAGCATTGGCAAAATACCAATATAATAAATGACTAAGAAAATGTAAAACGTGTCTATGNAAAATCAATTGACTCGACTGCAGTTAATGTCTCCTGTAATACATTAATGTCTTTAGAATCTAACCCTTTACGCAGTTTGAATACTAATCTGCACATACTCTTTAGCCAGTGTTTGCTTTCAAATTTGGTGGAATGACCTTCCTGTCCAGCAGTGAGCTCGAGGATGTCAGCCTTCTCGCTGCTTCTGTTGCTGGCACGCTGCCTCCCAGAAGTTGGACTGTTCCCAGCAAACACATGAAGAATCCTGCAATAATAAATAACCACCACTCAATTGGGTATTATGTGTTCTTAGAGAGTTAGATTTATAAATTAAGGCTTTGTGTTTAATTGGCAACTCCCTGTGAGAGTTAACAGTGTGTTGAATGTGCACTTCATGGATAAACTTAGCATTAAGCCTCTAGATACACAGGCAACAGTTGTTGGGAAATGCAGGCAAACACATGATGTCAGGCATTGCAAAGAAAGGCTGTTCCAACAGGAGGGCTGCCGGTGGTGATAAATGTTTTATTTATTCTGGATATTAAAGTGATTACTATGGGGCTTGTACTTTCACCCCAAGTGGAAATGTGAGAACAAGAGGCCTTTTAACTCCAGTTAGAATTCCCACTCCTATATCCAACATATACATCATCACTAATGTCAGGAACACAGTCAGTCAAAGCTCTAAAGAAAGCAAATGTGAAAACCAAACATGTTCAAAGCTCTTTCACCTGTCAAAGTTTCACCAGAGGTCAGGCAAGGAAATTGTTTTAATTGTATTCGTTGGAATTTTTTTCGTCATAAGAAAATTAAACACAACAGTCCTACTTTTGAATAAGTTGCCGACATATACTTGTTATATACAATTAATAAAGTAGTTCAAGTTTCTCTCTTTCACTATTCAATTATTAAACAGTCCTTGTCCATAATCTAAATCCATCCATTACATATGTTGTGGGGAAAGAACTCACTTTCACCATCAAGAGATACCCCCTCCCCTTCCTTTCTCACTGTGTCTGTATCATTCATGAGACCACAACATGTGTAATCATGCTCAATATTTTATAACAGGTTGTATTACAACAACTTATTCTCATTCAGAGTGTACGCATGTATCCAAACATCTCGCCCAATAATAGGAACAATGGGGCTTTAAGTTGTTCGTGGAAAGAAGCCACATCTATTGTGTTCAAAGATATCATTCCAATTGAACCATTATGACATCGCCTTTTAAATTTGTCTTGGCCCACACAAAAGACCATTGGCCCTTTAACAAATGTGAAGGGGATTATTCTATTCCTTCAACTTCGAACCCCACAGCCTTTCTCCTCTCTTTCACACAGGGGCATGAACTTGGATGGGCCCTGCTTTCCCCCCTGCTGAACACCACATTTTAAACACACATTCACAATTGGCTGGATTAACCCACTCCCTGCCCCCTCTGCATGGAGCAATCCTATGGACTCAACAACCCCCTACCATGCTAGTAACCAGCAGAGGTGCATGCTAACTGGATCATGTTCTGTGAGAAGAATAGAAGAAAAAAGACAAGTGTCCCTAACTTTTCTCATGTCACTTTCTCTCACAGCCCCGTATGGATGGGTGCAGGCCTCACTTAAAAGAGACTCCTTTGAACTCGATTCATGGGCCATTTGCATAAGCAGATTTGGGTGAGGAGAATGGAGGGGTATTGCGGCTGGTCATTAATATGCCAGCTAATTCAGCACATTGTAAGCCCATTGATGCTTCACTAAAGGGCAGTTATCCCATTGCCATTGTTTAGGCCTGAACCAGTCTCAGCAGTTGTTACAAATTACATACTTAATTGATTTAAAATCTGCCATAAACCGCACAATGAGGGGAGATATGGCAATGGTCGACGATGGAGCAATGCTGAGGTTTTTTTTATTTTACACTAATGTTAATGTCTGTGTAATAAATGAATGGGCTTGCAAACAGCTGGCTCTGTGTTTGTGAGATAAACATCATAAGCAGATGCTTTGCAAGTCAAGCCTGCTTATTTAACAGCATCACTAACATAAGCAGATGTTTTAAAGATATTTGCAGACTACATTTCTACACATTTGTAAAATGATGCCTATCGATCCTGTCTTTTTCAGTGATTTTCAGCCAAGACATTTCCAATGATAACACGGTGCAAGTGATTACTGCATGTCTGTTTGTGCCGTCATGACTCAGCCATGGTAATGCTCACTCCACATTTTCACACTCGGCACCAATTAGTGGCTGCAACAAAGCCTGACCAAAAATAAACATTGCAGTATTGCATACTTATTACTACAATAAGACGTAATCCCTGGGATATGCTGAACAATATTAGCTTTTCAATTACTCCTCAGAGCCATTGAGCGGCAGTCTATTGAAACAGAGAGAAACCCCCAACACACACACACACACACACACACACACACACCC
>NW_011358154.1:1867-15446 GCF_000735185.1 Notothenia coriiceps | reverse complement strand
GGAAAGCTCCATTATTGGACCTGTCAGTGCTGTAAGTCTCCCCGAAGGCAACGAGGTGGTGATGAGAGACAGAGAGACACGCAGTAGGGCACCGTGTGCACGCCTGTCACACGCCTGTCCCCAACGGTGGCCATGCAGGCCATTATGATGCCTTCCAGATGGACACATCTGTCTGTTTCCGTGGGAACAAATCTGCTAAAAGCGCGGAGAGAGTCATGAACAAGCCATCTCTGGTGGAGTTTTATTTGCTTATGTCTGCCATAGCAGGCTGCCCAGACGTCATGATGTATGGCATGAGAAGACACCTCCGGAGACACCTCTGGAGCTACGTCAGATAACACGTGTTAAGATGTCAATATCGTATTAAAAGCCAATGTTCTCCAATGTCCCTCTACATCGTTATTAGAATGGTAAGAGATTTGATTTATTTTGTGGGAGAGAAGTCATTTTTATCCTGCAATATTGGCTTATGCTTCAGAAACAAAATGGGTTTTATTCTACTTTTAGCTTGTCGTGTATGTTGGACCTCCACCAATGGGCATAGAGAGGATGAGTGTTGTCATTACAGACAAGCAAGCAAGGTGAACCTTTCCTAGACTGGGGACCTTTTCCTGGTACGCAGAATCAGAACAACCCCTAGCTGCACCTCCCCATAATCCCTGGCATTTTGTGTTGATGCTCCACAGCATGAAAATGAGGGAATATGGCAATGTTATGGCATTTGAAGTCAATATGTATTATAAAATCAATCTAGATGAAGATCTGCCCATCCCTCTAATTAGACGGGGTGACTGGAGATTGATTTTTAATTGCAAAAGTAATTACATGGAGCAGATAGCCAGTGACATTTGATTATCTAGGTGATTGATTAAAAGGCCTGGCTGCTGGGGCAGACTGTCAGCCAGCTGAATCCAGACAAAAGAGAAAATTAAAAAAGTTGTCCCGTTTGTAATCACGAATTTCAAGGGTGAAATTACAAAGCCAAACATCCCCTCTGAGAAGTCCAGCATCCTTCCTCTTTGCGCCTGTTTGCCCTCCTATCTCACCCCCGCCGTCACAACGCCCACAATGCAAGACCCCGGTGACAGGCTAAAAAGGGGGAAACAATGATGTGAGAAATGAATTTAGGAATTGTTCTGTTACAGACAGCCTGGTGCGTAAATGATGGGTGCATATATCTGCTTAGCAGCCTTGTCACATCATCAGAGGCAGCAAGGAAAGAAAGCGAAGGAGAGGAACAGGCAGAAGGACAGAGAAACAGAGCAAAGGAAATCTCTCACACTGCTTCTTCACTCATCTCTTGTCATCTACCTGCAATAGGTTCTGCTCATTGTTGTCTGTCGACCGGTAAGGGAGTGAGACTAAATAAACAGCAGAATAACATATTTGTTCTCTGTGTTTGGGAAAAGCCCAAAGCAATCCTTTTTATGTCACCTTTTTCATCTCCTCCTCATCTGTCATTCTTGTGGGATCCTTTTCTCAGAAAATGAGCGATGACAGGGTAAACTGTCGGGGGGACATTGCAACTGTTTATGAGACTGACAAAAACTGTTTATGTGGTTGTGATGGACAGGGCTGAGTGATGACAGTTTGAAATGAAATACATTCTTCATGTCTACCTGCTAGCATTCAAGTGCGACCATATATCACCTGGTGGGTATATTAAGTGAGTGTATACTTTGTTGTTTTCTTATCTTTATTCTGCTATCTGAATTCCTAGCATTGTCAGCCGCTGAGCGACGAAGAATACATTTCATCTCTTATCTGTAGTCTATCCTCCTACTTAGCCACACTTGTTGATAAGCTCGCACATACACTAACGCACAGAGCAACATGGTGTCTGTTCAAAGTCCTCATAACCAGGAGATACATTTATGTCTCACTGTATGTGCCTATAAATTACCCCCGGTTAAGGCATCACTTAGCCTGGACTGTTAAGCCACTCCTGTCATTTTAGTGGAAGGTTCAACTTTGCGCTTTCCATGACGGCAACATTTATGTCTTTAATTTACAGCTCCTTGCCTGAAGGATACTCCTTGGCTTTATGAAGTGGCATTAGGGGGCCTATTTAGTTGTCATGGCAGAGCACTGCTCAGTGTGGTGCAGGCAGCAGAAGCCAGCCCCTGAAAAAAGGAGAGGCGAGGGAGCAAAGGCAGCAATTTCAAATGAGAATCGCTGTCCTTTCAACTCAAAGAGCTCTGTAGCCTGGCAGGAGCAGCTGAGCAGGGTCTTTGAAGGGAGGGAAAGAGAGAGAAAGATGGGAGGGGAAATGAAACGGGACCGGGCCAGCCCCTCATATTATTCCCCCTCAGGACGTACAGAGTCTATATTGGCTGAAGCAGCGTGGCCCCTGGGGTCACAGCTCCTTCTCTGGCTCAGAGAGCCGCGGCACTAAGAGGGACTTTCCTCTGTCTGCCTCAGAAACAGGCCGGCGAGTGTCTGTGGGTAAATCATCACACATGTGCCTCCCAGCACCAGGCCTGGGCTCTGCGGGTGAACACAAAGCAGCGGCACTTATTAAATTTCCATGAAGTTTACCGAATTTGTGGGATCAGTGGGGTGAGGCCGTTAGGGAGCCAATGCCACTGCCTGCAGCTTCCTTCTGCCACTGAAACCCAGTGTGGTTGTGGGCCTCAGCCTCCCTCCCCATCCCCATCTCCCCCCTGTGTCTCTTCTTCTTAGCTTAACATTGGAAGAGGGTTTTTACCAGCTTGGCCTTACCCTTCAAAACTCTTCCCACATCCTAGAGGAGCCCCAGAGGTCCTGGGTGTAGCGAGTAAAAAACAACAGTTTAAAATCAAACAGACACATGGCTTCTGATGTACAATGATTTTTACAAAAAGCCAAATTCAAACACTTTGAATCATACTAGCAAGGAGCAAAGCTACAGTCCAGTCAGACTTAATGTTCATGGTCATGCCAAAAAAAAAGGAAAAATGTAAGGATATATTACACTTCATCCAGAGAGAACTGAAGAGTTATAGTTAAAGTTATAGCCAACCCCAGACATTTAGCTAGATAATCCCCTGCATGTCATGGGTAGTAAAAGCTCACAGCGGGCCGTTCATCACTAACAGGACTCTTCCAGATGTGGGACCAGTCACTGAATATAGGAGATCCCCATGGAGCAGAAAGAGAGAGGCAAAACTGAGAGAAATATGCTTTGGTTTTGGGTTCAAGATCACAGGGGCCAACTTGTGAAATTATATATTAGTATATAGTAAAAAAAAACGATTTAATTCTGTATTTATATTTGAATACTTTATAAAACTGATGATTAGCTTGATTCAAAATTGAAAAAGTGGTAAAGGTTCAGCCAATTGGCCATTTTTTTTTCAAATATGAAACCGAGTAGGCCAAATTAAAACAACCAGTATTCAGTAAAAGCACTCTATTGTGACTTACACAGCTTCTTCTTTGTAGAAACCTTAATTGAATTGCCACCTTAACATCATAGATTAATGAAATATATTATATTAAAACATATATGTATATCTGCTTTTAATCAATGTCGTTCAATTACATCCTTCTTACAAATAATCGTATACATATTTTAATTGAATTATTCAATGTAAGAATGACCAATTCAATTCTGTGCAATATAAATATAAATATAAAAATGCTTCATAAATGTCTCCTAGTGATATAAAAGCAAAACATGTGTTGTGTACTTTATAGATAGAAGAAAACAATCTATATTACTCATACAACAGACAGCCCAGGTTAAGCAAACAAGCCTGCATGCAGTGAGGATGTGGTCAATGCAGAGTCAGCAGCAGACAGTCAATTACAGCGAGTAGCAGCCATATACAAATACTTTGCTTGTGCGTGCATAAATAACAGTTTATTCCCATGTTGTTGTGTCTTTTGTGTCCTAGTCTAAACAAAGACCAAATACCTAGGTTCTCTCGCTGTTTAGAGCACAGCTTCTGTGTGATTCAGCAGGCCACTTTGACCCTACAATGAAAAGATATACACAGACAGCCATGCCATGATTGCAGGTTCGGGAGAAAAACAGGCCGCAACATTTTCCAGGTGCAGATCAGCGCTGAAATGTGGACATCATTGTAGGTTAAACAATGCTGTGTTTATTCAACCAACATCTTTCATCCTTTTCAATCAGACATTGTAGTCAAAACTATTCTAGTCTGGTTCTCTTTTGCAGCTAACGGGAAAAATACTAAAAGATAGTTGGGGAAAAGAAAATCTGAAATGTCCTCAACGTGTAACCAGCGCATTTTTGAGCTTCCACAAAGGACTAGCTTTTGAAAAGAGGACAAATGTTGAGTCAGTTGTGACCTTAAAGAGCACATGGGCCCGGCCTGTTAGATCTAGATGGAGATGAGGTGTACAACAGTGTCCCATTAGCTCTACCTTTTCACTGCCTTCCCTCTCTGGGTGATGCTGGCCTGACTCCAAAAGGACTCTGTTTCGATCCCGACGCCTGATAAGGTCTGGTCCGTTGATGGGCCTGATGACATCTGCACTGTCCGTCTGTGCTCCCAGACAAATGCAAGCCAGGAAGGTTAGTGAAAGCCCTTCTGCCCCTTATCAATCAATTACATTTGGATCAGATTAATTGTATGGAATTGTTTGCTGGAAGATAGGAAGCAGGTAGATTCTGGGTGGGGGCTGGGCAGGAGGCCTGTGTGATTGTCCGTGGATTGTTATTGTGTGTTAACCCTGCCTTTTTTACCCTTGCTCGTAACAGGCAATGTTTGTAGTGGTCAACTGTTATTTTTGACAATAATTTGGACATAACAAAAGGGTTTTGGACATATCAAATAAGAAAATATTGTTCAATTTGTACCCTACAGTGATGTATCACCTGTGAATGGTTATGTTTTTATACAAAATTGTTCCAAATGTAGATCTAAGTGATGATTGATAATGAATTTGGGAGCATTTTCAACAAGGCTACCTCGTCGATTGTCCTAAAAGCTAAAAAAAAAGGGCACACTTTGATTGCTGAATTTCTCTTTCTGGAGGTAGTCAGTCGCATGCCATGAATGCACCCCTCCACCTTTGCTTATGAAAAGCTGGATTAATTATGTAATGTTCAGCTCACTGTGGCTAATAGCTGATAATGATGTGTGAGAGGTGTGTCAGACGGGGGAGCATACTGGACTGCCAAGTGCTGCTGGACCCGGGTCAGCCTGCGTTCATCTTACTAATGAGATGTCACACGGAGAAGATGGAGCGACCGGAGCGACCAAGCGATCATTGCAAACTAATTCCCCTCCAGCTTTGGATTGTACAAACAGCCCCAAATGCAGAGAAGAGCTTTGCATGGCCTGCCAACAGACCACATCACTCCGAGGGTTCATTTTTCAGAGCAATATTTGGCTGTGGGGAGACAGCTAGGTCCGGTTTGGCTCAGCAGCTGTGGCATTTGTAGTCCAGAGAAGCTAACAGTGGGCCTGTGAGCATTATTGGTCCACTGAATTCAGCCGGTGATCCAGTCTCCCGTTTAGTCTTTAGCTCCACTCGGAGGAGATGACTTGAGGTTAAATCAACACTTGTCTCCTCCTTCTGAACATCTAAATCTGCAGTGGAGAGAAGTGAGATATGCTCCTCCCTTCATCCATCCCCTCGGGCTAGCCCCGCTTCTCTTAAGTTCTCTGCTGCTTTGCCAGTGGGTCAGGTTGATCCCCCCCGTCATTGAAACTCATTCGGGGGGCATTAAAGTGTAAACCAGATGAAAAAACAAAGGGCTTAGGCAAATCAGATGGCTCAAACAACAACAACAAACGCACACTCTGTAATCTGCTTAGGGAAATTAATGAGGGGGAGCCCCCTTGGCCAAGGTGGATAATGATCCTGGACCACGGGGATGAGAGGCTGCAGTGGATCAGGCAGAAGGTGAGAACGGGAAGGGGGGATTAGAGACGGACTCCCACCAGAATCAAACAGGACTCTGCCAAAGGGATCCCTCCCCTCCAATGCCCAAACTTCAAAAACTCCAGCCTAAGCTGGAAGTAGGTGTCTGTAATCCCCTCTGTGGCTGTAGATCTATGCGGCGGACTCAGGCCCAGCTTTCATCCTGCAGCTTGTTCGGCATGCTCTCCCTCCATGTCCTGGGAACGTAAACTTTTGCACTGTGGCCCCCGTGCAGATCGCAGGGATCTGCTGGCTCATTACCTCTTCATTAGCGTGCTGCATCGTTGGCTGCCAAGAGGATCAGACCATGCGTGGAGTCTAGCTGCACAGACTGCTTGTGGGGGCCGGAGATCTGGACACGGCGGCCAGATGGACGGATGCATGCTACTGGAAACACGCGTTAGCAGCCTATAGATCTCTGCACTGCTGGAAGCCTCCAAAAGGACCCATTTGTCCTCAGCAGAGTTACTTCAGTAGATGCCCCAGAACAAATCTCCAATCATGGAGATTATACCTGTCCATTGCTGCTGCATGGTTGTCCAATCTGATCATCGGAAAGGAATGAAGGGATATTTTCTTATGTGTATAATACACCGCATTTATTAGGTTTTCAGAATTAGTGTCAAAACTGTCACTTACATCCTCTGGTTATGTTCTGACATACCTTTGAAATGTGATGCCCGATGCCACTCGGAGTTGGATTTATCTGCCTCTGCTTTTCTTTCTTACAATTCATAGAATGCGGCATGATTTAAAGGGAGGTGTGGAATTGAGAAAATAAGCAGGCTTTGTAGTGCTTAATGGTGCCCAAAGCTCACTGTTTAAGCCCTCCCCTGCATCCGAAGCAGCCACCGTCATGAGCCGAGCTCCATGAAGCCAAGTCTCATCAACCACTCTGCCATCCTCTGGTGTGATGGTGGCAATACACACACACACATATCAACAGCAATCTGCATATACAATTATTATAAAGGTATGTTCAGGCGTCAGGTTATTCAAAGATAATCTAGGGTGTAATCGTAAAATTTGTTGAAGACGCCAGACATGGATGTCACAGAAAATTTGAAAGAAAAAAATTACCATATTATTCTTAGCTGGTCAAATCACACAGAAATCATTATTTTCTACTTCTTTCCTTTGCAGTTTTTTGCAAAGTATTTGACCCTGACTTTACTGAAAGTGCTTGAATAGTGAAAGTATAAATACACAAGAATAATTTTACCTGACTTTTCTCTGTTGTCACCTTCCTCTTGCTTTGCTGCTGGTGTGATCTCTGCATCTAAATTATGCAGTTCCTTATCTGACAGTCATTTCCAAGGCCGTGCATGCAGTGTGGCCCCATGTGGTTTTGGCCAGGTGTAAAAGCTTGACCTCTCTGTAGGGCAGCAGAGTGACTTTCATTAGAGCACCCACTGGCTGCGTCCCACTGAGCTCACTCATAGATTTAACACTGCGCCTGCATACAAGATGAGAAGCAGGGTAACATAATCCAATAACGATCTTAAGGGGGGATGTAAACAAGGACATTTACTAATACATTAAAAACCTCAAGACAAAAATTAAATGTCTCAAATTTGTATTTTGCTAGACCTCGTATGCTTCATAATTTTAGATATTCTAACTAGGTACAGAAGGGGTTTTATACATTACACAAACTGCAGCATTGGTGTGGAAAATACAACCATAACCTTTGTAGCCTGGGTGTCTGAGGGTTTTCTGAACATGGATACACACAAAAAAACACATTTGATACAAGCTGAACACACACACACACACATTTTAAATGCCTCTGGATTTCCCAGCATGCTCACAAATGCCTCCCACCCGGGTGGTGTCGTCACGTCTGTTTCATACGCGGTCGCAGTTGTTTTTGATATTTTCATCTACTAGCCAGAGGATATTTATCTGCGGGAGCGTGGTGGCTGGAGAGCCTTTTTCAAATGTTAACAATTGCCGGGACACAACATGAGGAGCTCGCTAATTAATGCATCCAACACGGTGCCACAGTTGTGCTGGATAAATTCAAACGATTAATGTGTGTCATTATATTGTAATTGCATGGTAATTCTACATTGAAAGCACACACACACACACACACACACACACACACACACACACACACACACACACACACACACACACACACACACACACACCTCTTTGCAGCCCTGAAGGGAGGTATGTTCCTCACTGCTCCTGAAAGCAGATTGAGGTTTGAGATTGCTTATCCATGGAGAATAAGGATTATCTAGTTTCAAAATATTCTCTTAGCTTCCTCACAACTTCATGTGTTAAATTTGTTTTGGTTTATTGTTTGTTTTAGGATATAATTTCACATGACTGGAGCACAAAAAATACCTATTAAAATGATAAGGGTAACATTTTCCTTCTTAAAAAGCGGAAAAAAATACCACTTGGTTGCTTTTGAAGAAATATCTGTTAATGTTAAAGTTAATGTGCAAACTGCCATGCATACTAATCATATAACTATGTTGTTTTTCTTGATTTATCGTAGTTGATTGATCTGTTATTTATTTTACTGATTGATAACTTGAAGGAAAACGCAGGAGGAGCTTCAGATCTGCCTCGAGTCACTCAGGGAAAGACGCATTATATTTCTCTTCTCTGGCATGTAAGCACACTGTATGTATGTATTTCCATTATATTGCAGGAGTGTTTGTTGGTACACTTATGTGAGGAGGAGCGTTTGTCTACTTCAGCGTGAATAAACTAAACTGCTGTGTGGTGGGCTCATTGGTGGCTTCATGAAGACATATGGGCCTAAAGAGCACTTGATGTGGCTGCAACCGCCTTGCTTGTCATCCACAATTTCGCCTTCCCTAATCCCTGCTTTAATTTACTCCACTCCACGAGGCAAGCAGTGAGTAACGCTGTCCTCGGGGGTCCTTTCACTTATACCACCAGTGACAAGGAATATGCAGAGGTACAATTCCTCACCAGGAAGGGTGACAGAGAGCAGTACCACCGGGGAGCACACCTCCCGCTTAGAGCATCTTTTAATGTCACTCACAAGAGCACTTTGCAGTTGCAAACTATTCTTCAGAGACCCCTTTATTAACATGTTGATCCAAAGGGGTCATTAGGTAAAGATTGTTTGCTGCAGTGGATGCGGCTATTGATTTGCTGAGAGATAGACTTTGCTGGAAAAGTTTGTGACAGTGCAGAGGGACTACAGAGACTACTTCTTCAGACTCAATCCAAACGGTTTTCAGCCTCTTTATCCTTTTTTCTTCTGCCTTATTTTTCCCACTCGTCTAATTTTCCCCTGGAATGCTAGGAGGGAGAGGAGCCGACGACGGGCACAAGTAATTGCTATCAGTCTGTCATTAGGTTCTCTCTCTTGCCCCCTCTCTATTTTGTTTCTCTGTCTCCCTACACAGGCCTGTGCTCAGCATTGCTTACAAATAAGACACTTAGGAGACGAGTGGAATCTGCTCCCCAAAAGCTGTGATGTATTGGATTGTTTACGGTCAGAGCAGCTCCTCCAACCGCCTTTTCATTATCTGTTGTCCTGAGAACCATTTTCTCTATGTTTACTATATTCACTCTCTCTCCCTCTCTGCCCTCTCCTCTCTGCCTTTCAGGGTATCATTTGCAATTTAATGCTTACCTGGGGTGAGCCTTGACAATAGCTTCCACCATGAAATGGCCCGGGCCCTGCCTGCATGCCTAATGAGGTTGATGTTGAGCTATTTAGGTCATTTTCCCTTTACAATATCTACTTAATGCAACTCCATGGGAGTGGATTGTTGGAACGGTTAAAGATTCTATTAAGTCTTTTCAAAAGCCATTCCATTGCGCTGTCCACCACATACTACCAGGGGCACTGCTCTACTTCACTTTCGCTTTGTGTGATTCTGTCGCAACAAAGCGTAGCAAGGAGGTGCAATGTTACCCCGGAGGGTCACCCCGCTAATATCTCTCCAATATTTGGCTGTGTGTTTTTTTTGCAGGTCAAAAGGCAAACATCCAGTCAATCGGCAGTTCCTTTTGTAACATGTGAAATCTGCATTGAGCTGGTAAATTCATATTAATCATCGCACCAAATGATCTGCCAAAACAGACGGCCAACACCAACTATTAATCAGAGCAGAACCCGTGACAGCCTTTGGAATCAGAAGGGAAGGAGTCGGAGGGGGGCTTCTTTGAGAGAGTACTTGATATGAAAACTGTGTTGTTGTGCTTTGTACCAGCCTGTGGGAGTTTTTAAACAAGCCCATATGGTGGTAGCCACCAGCTTTTGAGAAGGCGGGTGGGTTGGGGGGTTAGCCAGGGCCAGGATTTCACACAGTCAGTATTGAGTGGGATTGAGGAGGCGAGCTCTTAAGCTGTCTTTTCAGGCACAGCAAAAGCCCTCCATCTGGCCTCCCCTAAAACTCAGGGCGAGTTTACTCAGCTCCCTGTCGGCTGATTGGGCCTCCTGAAGCAGAAGTAACAGCATCAATAGTGTAAACCCTTGCCACTTGAGAGTATTACATTTCTTTTCATGCTTGACTTAATCAAAAGTGGGGAAGTGAAATTTACACCTTTTTGATGTTCTTTTTTCCCCGCTCACTAAGAGGGGCGATCTTAACCCATTTGATCTTCACAAGCGCCCACTAAATGGCCAAATATGCCAAGCAGACGGAAGCAGACGGTTGGCAGTTGCCAGTTTGCGCAGGGTCACTGTTGGAGCACTCCATGTGGTGGGGCAGGCAACCTCACAGAAGGCTCCAGTCTTCACAGAGTCCAGCCAAGCTTCTGTCTGGAGGCCCACTGTCCCTCGCTCACTGTCCGCACCCGGCCAAAAATCAATCCTCCCTCATGCTGGTTCTCCCTGCTCTGCCTGCGCCAGTGTGAGACTTGTGTCGACTGAGCGGCATCAATTGAACACTGTAACTGGGGCTTTATAACAAAACGGATAGACAAAAAGCACCAGCCAAGTGTCAGCGCTATGATGAGTATATTTGATGGCATTAACATGGCTTTGCAGATTCCCTTTCTAGTTTGCATGAAACCGCATATCAAATCATGTACACACTGACAGATTGAGCCGTCAGCGAGTAGTTTGAACCATCGGAAAATTGCGAGGATTGTGCTTCTTATCTCAATCGTTTAAATAAATGGCCATCTGATAGCAGGGATATGAGTAAGCCAGCGAAAAGCTTTGTTCGGTTGTTGAATGTTTTGACTATAACCTCACTAATCCAAGCTGGTGCTGGAGCAGAGAGAGCCAACCTGCGGATGTGTGAAGATTCCCCTCAACAGGAAGCTGGAGAGAGCATTTGCCGGAGAGCTGCTAGCCAGTGACAGTTGCTCCAGGAGCCTGGCTTTAATGAGTGTGTGATGTCTGGAGTCTTTAGCTCATGTTAAGCCCGGGCTAAGGCCAGGATCTCACTGATGGAGCCCTAGGCCTGAGTACTGTGGAGCTGTGTTTGCACCTCTTAATGAAGCTGGAGGCCGACGACACTGCCTGGCCCTCCGCCTGCCCTTCCTCTCTCCCCAGGACCAGCCCTGTGCCAGCCAGGACTGCAGCAGAGACCCACTCCATTAGTTCCTGTTTATTTCCCAGGCTTCCAAACCCTACACCCTAAGTCATCGTGTGCAGCAATTTCCCCCTCCCCTTTCTTAAACTGTTGTTGGTTATTCATTTTGGTCCAATTTTCTCACTCACTGTACTAGGCAAGACATGAAAAAAAACTGAGATAATTAAATGCTTGTGCCCTGTGGAAAACAATGTTTCCCCCCTCTTTGTGTTGAATATAAATTACCATTACAGTGCCTGGGTTGCAAAAATGTGTGTCAGTGTGTGTGTCTCTGTGAGGAGTTTACTTGGTGTCAGCATGAAAAGAAGGGGCCCCCATCCAGGCAGCCAAAACCCTGCCGAGGAACTTGTCTGGGATCGTGATGTTCCGACAGCTCCACTGTGACAAGATACATAGTTTCCATTCAGCGACAAGCTTCTTATTGGTTACTATAGTTTCACTAATGCCCAATTGAAGGCGATGCCTAATCTCGACAGAATGGGTTAAAAGGTGCCGATGTCCAGAGCCACAAAACCACATGTTGAGAGTCAAGGGACCAAGGCCCCACAAAGCACAGCTCTTCAAGCTTTGATGTGGCCCTATCAGGGGCAGGAGATTGAAGAGAGTGGGTGGGGGGGGGAGAATACACAGAGGCCACCGCAGCATACAAACCCCTCGAAGGACCCGCTGACAATGGCAACTGCTGAAGAGTGGGTCAGGGCCTCACAAAAGGTGGGGCATATCGGGAAGAGACGCGTCACCACTTCCTCATCCTCTTCTTCCACCTCCATCATCAGCACTTTCATCATCATTGCTGTCAGTTTTATGGCCACCGTCGCCATTTCTCTCAATATTATAATCATTAACGTCATCCTCGCGATCATAATTGCCCCACCACCGGCTTGGTTATTACAAAACATCATTGCATCATGTGTTTTTCCTCTCTCTACCCAGCCTGCTATACCGCACACTTGTCTGTACCCTTTGCATCAGAACAGTTCAGAGTAGGGGGTCAAAGACGGAGCAGTGAAAAGGCGGAGAGCAGAATAAACAAGGAGGAGAGGAATACAGAATGAAGAGTGAGGAGCCACTGGTGTGTATGCTGAGGGGTGCTATGTTTAAGGCTCTCACATCTCAAGTACTATTCTGGAGTAGCCTGTGGAGGGCAGGGGGTGTGTGTGTGTGTGTGTGTGTGTGTGTGTGTGTGTGTGTGTGTGTGTGTGTGTGTGTGTGTGTGTGTGTGTGTGTGTGTGTGTGTGTGTGTGTGTGTGTGTGTGTGTGTGTGTGTGTGTGTGTGTGTGTGTGNCCAAATCTGTTTGTGATGTTGGGTTAAATAACCTCTTCAGCTTCTCAATCTCTCTTTCCATCCGTCCATCTCTCCCTCCCTCCCTCCCTCTCTCCCTCCCTCAAGGGCCAGAAGGGGTTTTGATCTCTGCTTTAATCACTGCACCAGACTGAACTACAGACTGAAGAGCTCTCTATTATCATCATCCAAGGGGAGGAAGGACACTGGGAGGGAGAGAGGGAGGGAGGGAGGGAGAGATGGACGGATGGAAAGAGAGATTGAGAAGCTGAAGAGGTTATTTAACCCAACATCACAAACAGATTTGGCAGCATTGTACCTTTCTATTACGCGCTAAAGAGTAAACAAAGGGCATGTATGAAGCTAGCTCTCCTGGACCCATGTGGCGCGGGGGGTGTGATTGGCCCCCGTTAGCCAAGTGCTGCCCGGGCCTTCTCCCAGTGAGACCAGTAATAAGGGCAGCACTTATCATGTGTTGCCTCCAGCCACCAGCAGCAGAAGAGGGGAGAGAAGGGCCCACCACAGTCGAGAAGTAATTAATCACCATGGAGTGGGAGCTGTCAAATCCCCAGGTCTTTTGAACTGATAATGCTGCCCACCACAATTTAGCCTGATGGAGATGAGATTTTCTTTTTCACCTCTGGCAAGAAAGAGCCAAATAAAGTGGAAAGAATAAAGCGAAGAGAAAGGGGGAGGGAGGCCGAGCAGCAAATATATTTTTTGAACAACAGCTGCCAGTGGTGTACTTAATGATTGCCTTGCTCCTCTTAAACCTGACGTCCTTATCAAGTCTAAGTGTCCCGATCAATACGTTTCCTCTCCGGCATTCCTGAAATAGCTCACACATCAACTCTCTCCAGCAAACCCCCTC